>NW_027062709.1:2081203-2271678 GCF_032884065.1 Artemia franciscana
CAACACACGCTGAAAGTCTCGGCCTAATACATACTATCAACCAATCCTTAAGCATTTCTGATGCGTCTGCTTGATAACCCGTGTGGGCATAGTGTATTTCGATTTAGTTCCATACAGCTTCTATATATCGCAAATGTATCGCCTTAAAATGCTTACTTTTAAAAGTATTAGTAGTAGTAGTAGTAGTAGTAGTAGTAGTAGCAGTAGCAGTAGTAGTAGTAGTAGTAGTAGTAGTAGTAGTAGTAGTAGTAGTAGTAGTAGTAGTAGTAGTAGTAGTAGTAGTAGTAGTAGTAGTAGTAGTAGTAGTAGTAGTAGTAGTAGTAGTAGTAGTAGTAGTAGTAGTAGTAGTAGTAGTAGTAGTAGTAGTAGTAGCAGTAGTACTAGTGGTAGTAGCTGCAGTAGAATTAATTGTAGTAGCCTAAGCCTTAGTGGCAGTAGCAGTAATAGAAGTAGTAATTATAGTATGAGTTGAAGCAGAAGCATTAGGATAAAAATATTTTCTTTTGGTTAGTTCGATATCCCTCACAAAAAGCCCTGTTAATTTCAACTTCACACACCTAACTATTCCCAAGATATTGCTCTTATACCCTTTAGTCAACCTGAATACAGAGGGCCTGTTCTGATTCAGTTCATCTTCCCTCCTCAAAATTTCTTGAAAATTTCACCTTCATGGCCTTAGGCATGGTTATAATAGCAGTCACAGTAGTAGCATTGATATTGCTAGTAATAGTATCGAATAGTGGTAGTACTACTAGCAGCAGCATTATTAACCTTTCGCCTTTTGGTAAGTTGAACATCCCAATCATCAAGTCCTGGAAGTTTCAACTTAATACAATTCGTCATTGCTATGATATTACTGATATGTCCTTTTGACAACCTAAATCAAAGGGCATATAAGTAGTAGTACTATTACTACTGCTTCTTGAAATTTTCATCTCATTGCTCTTATCCCTGCGAGTAGTTGCAATGGATGTGCTAGCAGTAGTAGTAGTAGTAATGGTAGTAAATGTAGCAGTAACAGTAGAATTCTACAATAGTGTACACATATTGCCTTTTGGTGACATGATCTTCCCCTTTAAGTAATCTCTGAAAGTTTCAACTGAATACCCCAATCAATTCTTGAGATGTGCTATTTTGCCCATGTGCATGCACATAGCGTCTTTTATTTTAGTTCAAATTTCCCCTTATTAACGAAAATGGAGTAGTATGGTAGAACTGGTGGTGATAATTGTAGTAGTATTGATAGCATGAAAATTTTGCCTTTTTGATCACCTCCCTAATCCTTTCCTAAATTTTCCAAATTAATATGCTCAGTTATTCCTATGTGTTACCCTTTGACAATCCATAAACATCCTCTGAAAGGTTCACCTGAATGCTCTTCGTCTTCTTGGAAATTAAAGTTCAAACATGCATACCTTTCTCAATAGCATATACTATGTGTAATCAATGAACGAATTGCCCAACTTAAAGTCCTTGTCCTAGGACTATGGGGAGGTTGGCATCCCCGATACTGGACCTTTCAACAATGCTGAACAAAATACCTCTCTTAAAATTTCGATCGGATATGATTTGGGGAATGATCGGAGGGCTGATGCTCCTTGATTCACTTTTGACTCTTAAAACACTTAATTACGTTTAAAATGTTTTAGCTTTTTTAACATTACAAAATAAAAAATGTCTAAACTTTAAGGAATAAATATCAGTATACGCATACTAAACTGAAAATCCTCAGCCATTTTTTTCAGTAAAGTGCAAATTATGATCTGGTCTTGAGAGGGTATGGAGGGTATCGAAGACAGAAGATCAAGACCTTTCAACTTCACTGAATAAAATAGCTATCTCAAAATTTTGATATGTTGTGTCTTAGAATTGATGGGCGTGTGGGGTGGAGTGCTTGCTGCCCTCCAATATTTCTTGACAAATAAAAGTAGCACTAGCCCTTTCAATTTTCAGTCGAATGAGCCTTTTTTGAAGTTCCTACGACAAAAAATGGCCATTTCAAAATTTGTATCAGATGTATTTCGGGAAAATACGAGGTTTGGGGTGGGAGTATCTATCCTTGGATCACTTTCAATCTTAAAAAGAATACTAGAATTTCTGATCACCAATCCAATGAGTCCCCTCCAAAGGTTAGTTGCCCTGCAAACAGTTTTGAATATTAAAAAGCGCACTAGCCCTTTCTGTTCCCAATCGAATGAGCTCTTTTCAAATTTTTTACAACAAATGGCCAGATCGGAATTTCTATGAGATGCATTTCAGTAAAGTACGAGGTGTGGGGGTATCCACCCTTGATCACTTTCAATCTTAAAAAGAACACTAGAACTTCTGATTACCAATCCAATGAGCCAACTCCGAAGTTTAAACCATCACCTTTTCTATATAAACCTTGTATTCCCCAAGGGCATAACTCACAGCAATTGCCCTGAGGGCTCTGAGGGGGTTACGCCATAGATAAAATGTCCGGACCTTTCAATCACGTTGAACAAAATGGATATCTCCAAATTTTGATTGGGTGCGTTTGGGGAAATGGTGGGCGTGGGAGAAGGGGTTAGTTGCCCTCTAATCACTTTTGACTGTTAAAAAGGACACTAACCCTTTCAACTTCTAATCAAATGGGCTATTTTCGAAGTTTCTACTATAACAAATGGCAATTTCAAAATTTCTATCAGATGCATTTTAGGAAAATACGAGGTGTTAGGAGGAGGGGTATCCACCCTCAGGTCACTCTGAATCTTAAATAGGGCACTAGAACATCTGATTACCAATCAAATGAACCCCCTCCAAAGTATATACGATCACCCTTTCTTTACATACCTTATATGCCCCCAAGGCATAACTTACAACCCTTGTCTTGAAGTGTCGGTGGGGGGGAGTTATCATCCTCAAAATCACAATTCCTGGGACTTTTAAACACGTTGAACAAAATGGCTATCTCAAAATTTTGATTGGATGTGTTTTAGGGAAACGGTGGGCGCAGGAAGAGGGTCAGTTGCCCTTCGATTACTTTGGACTATTAAAAAGGGAACTAGCTATTTCAATTTCCAATCGAATGAGCCTTTTTGAAGTTTCTACGAAAACAAATAGCCATGTCAAAATTAATATCAGATGCATTTCGGGAACCCATCCCCTGAGGAATCAGGGGGTTTATCCTCAAAAACGAGGTTTTTGGATCTTATTAAAGTTGAACAAAATGGTTATCTAAAAATTTTGATTGGATGTGTTTAGAAAAGTGGTGGGCGTGGGAGGGGGTTAGTTGCCTTCCAACCACTTTTGACCATTAAAAACAGTCCTTTCAATTTCCAACCGAATGAGCCTTTTTCGAAGTTTCTACGACAATAAATGGCTATCTCAAAATTTCCATCAGATACATTTCAGGAAAATACGAGATTTCGGGGGGGGGGCACCCTCTGATCCCTCTGAATCTTAGAAAGGGCAGTAGCACTTCTGATTACCAATCCAACGAACCCCCTTCAAAGTTTATACGATCACCCTTTCTATATATACCTTATTTTCCCTCAGAGAATAACTTACAACCCTTACCCTGAGGGCTCTAGGGGGGAGGGGTTCATCCTCAGAGACAATATTTCCAGACCTTTCAAATATGTTAGACAATATAGCTATCTAAAAATTTTGATTGGAAGTGTTTGGGAAATGGCGGGCGTGGAAGGGGGATCAGTTGTCATCCAATCACTTTCGACTATTAAAAAGTGCAGTAGCCCTTTCAATTTCCATCGAATGACCATTTTCCGAAGTTTCAAGGACAAATAATAGCCATCTCAAAATTTCTACCAGATGTATTTGGGAAAATACGAGGTGCGGGGGAGGTGTCTACCCTCCCATCACTCTGAATCTCAAAAAGCGCACTAAAACTTCTGATTAGCAATCCAATGAGCCCCTTGTGAAGTTTACACGGCCACCCTTTCTATATAAGCCTTTCTATATAGGGCATAGCTTGCAACCCTTGCCTTGAGAACTCTTGGGGAGGGTCATCCTCAAAGACATAATTTCCGGACCTTTCAACTACGTTGAACAAAATGGCTAACTCAAAATTTTGATGGAGTGTGTTTGGGGAAATGGTGGACGTCCAAGGGATGTTTGTTGCCCTTTTAAAAAGGGCACAAGCCCTTCCATTTCCATTCAAATAAGCCCTCTTTGAAGTTTCTATGACAATTCCTTTGATAATAAGTGCCCTAGTATAAAAGAAAAAGAAGAAAATAAATAATACATTGTACCCACATCGCTCTTTGATACAAATGGTACCAGTGGAATATTAGCAATTCGAACAAGACATTTTATCCTTTTCACAGTCCCGCATTTATGTGGAAAATTTACTATAAATTATCGTAGACAGACGTTTTAAGACTTTGACAAAATTAAACATTTTTAACTAAAACATTAAAACATTTTATTGTGAGAAAAAAAACACAAATTTTGAGAATTCCTGCACGCGCGTTTAGCGCTGCAACATATCTAAATATATAGAGTTAGACCATCATACTATTGAGAGTACCAATTCTGACATTATCCTGATTCCAATATTCTCTAACTCACTCGGCCACCTATCTTATGAGCAAGGTCATATCCAAGGGGAGGTCAAGGTTTGAACCCCTCCCCTTGAAATCTTCCTCCGACTCGTTTAGCGCTGCAACATAACTAAATAGATAGAGTTATGGGTGTTTGGATCCTGAGTTCAAACCCGGCAACCCCTGAATGTGGCTTTTATTCTATATTCATCCTTTGTACTACATACGATGAGGGCAGGAGGAAAAAGAAAACACCTGGGAGAACTGAACTTTTTGTAACGCCTCCGTTGACGTGATAATTTTGAGCAGAGATGTTCTTCTTAGAATAAGAAATATCATTACTTTCAAAATAGTCAGGAATGATTAGGAGTCAGAGTAACCCCTTCAAAGGGG
This sequence comes from Artemia franciscana, assembly GCF_032884065.1. Classification (NCBI taxonomy): domain Eukaryota; kingdom Metazoa; phylum Arthropoda; class Branchiopoda; order Anostraca; family Artemiidae; genus Artemia; species Artemia franciscana. Next base: position 2,086,120 of record NW_027062709.1, read on the forward strand.
GGTTTCCGGAGAGAAACTCCAAAGAGAATATCCAAAAATGCATTGTTAAGCAATTTTCATAAATTTCCCCTGAGATACAATCTAGAGGGCTCAGAGTTGAACTAAAACAAGTAGGCGTACAATTTCGTCACAAAGACTGAATCCCTATCCCCAAAAACGTTTATTCAATAAGTATTCTTACGCTTCAAGTTACGAAAAGACCTCGCTGATTGTTCTTACAATGTCCAAACCGAAAGTTAGGGATTTAGCTGCGTTGAGGATGAGGGCACTTACACATTTATAAAGAACCTATAGACATATCCTTTGTTAAAATGATTCAGCAAACTATTTGACACGGATCTTTATAATTTTATCATGATTGAGAGATCAGACATGCTCATTAAGAGAATTTGATTAATTATTTTAGATTTTGTAACTTTTTGTTGTTTCTTTCTCCTTGGACAAAAAACAAGGTTCTTATGAAAAAAATTCTTATTGCTGATATTACAGTAGAATTGGAAGTACTGCATAGAAAGCTTTCAAATACTGCTTGTGTCCGTATTTCTCTGTACCACCGCCTTATCAGGTTATTTCAGTCGTAAGTTGCTTTTTTTTTGTTTCAGTCTTCAGTCTTTGGATGTTCAACCATCTTAGTCACATTTTCTCGTAAATAGTTTCATTTTCATCTGTTTCTTTGCCTTGACTGTTTTTTTTTCTTTATTTACAATGCTCTTTAGACTTTTTTAAGCTCTCGGGTGTGCAATATATTTTCTTTTTTTTTATACTTCATAAGGGTCATCTTTGTACACGACGTGATTTAAAAATAAATTACTATCAATATTGGAGATACCTTTAGGTTTGGCCTCCCTTAAAAATCTTATGGTCTTTTGGTAAAATTTTTTGTATTTTTTTTACTTTTTTGCTTTTTTTCCTCCCTAAAAAAACCTCCCCACCCCAAACAGTAATTCTGTTTGTGCTTGCCTGTTTACAGCTTTCAAAAGCAAAAGCGTGTCAAGGATGAACATGTTCAGTGGTAGGGGGTTTCATCAACCTGGCACCATATTCTTATTTTTTTTTTTTTTAAGAACAAGTCGTTTCAAAAGCCTCTCTGTCCCTGTCCAGTCTTGGTTCCCAGCCCCTTTAAAAAGAATCTGGCCTGCTGGTGGTAGCTGACCTACGAAAGTGTTAGTTTTATTAGGTCGATGATTAACATATATTTTGAATACAAAGTTCATCAAATGGCACCCATAGCATTGGCTGGCCAAACTATATAAATCTGTGATGTAAAAGAAAATAATAGGCTTATTGGTAAATTCATAATCAACGCAAAGTTGACATAGCTGTTGTTGTTGATAAATAACAAATTTAGTTAGCAAAGGCTCTTTAAAATAGCATACGAAAGCATATTTGTCATACATGTAGCCTGTAATCTGTTCCATACCCTGGCATTTTTTCCAGCACTCTATGTCGGGGACGGGGGATTAGAATAGAGATAAGATGTTAGAAGATTCTGGCCACCATTTTTTTTTTCTGTTTCTTGGTCTAGATAAACATGTCTACAGTTACTCTTTCGTAAAGTGTCACGGCACTTTTTGGGGTCATTTGTTGAATGGAAAAGCTTGGGACCATTATTTAGGCACCGTTATAATCTGAAAAGTCAAAAGCCGTACCCGTGGATTTACAATACTCACTCCTGCATACTCTCCTCCCAGCTCCCTCAGTAAGTAAAAAGTATAAAAAAACAAGCTTTGAGAAAAAACTGGCTAATGAAAAAAGTCATTTATTCATTGTAATTTTGATGAAAATAAGTAAATTTCTTATGTACAAACTCTCAAAGATAGCGAAGACAACACACTTCTCAGAACCTTATGTGACAAAGTGAAAAACTGGCTAATGAAAAAAAACGTCATTCATTCATTGTGATTTTGATGAAAATAAGTAAATTTCTTATGTACACTCTCAAAGATAGCGATGACAACACACTCCTCGGAAGCTTAAGTGACAAAGTGAAAAACTGGCTAATGAAAAAAAACGTCATTCATTCATTGTGATTTTGATGAAAATAAGTACATTTCTTATGTACACTCTCAAAGATAGCGATGACAACACACTCCTCGGAAGCTTAAGTGACAAAGTGAAAAACTGGCTAATGAAAAAAAACGTCATTCATTCATTGTGATTTTGATGAAAATAAGTAAATTTCTTATGTACACTCTCAAAGATAGCGATGACAACACACTCCTCGGAAGCTTAAGTGACAAAGTGAAAAACTGGCTAATGAAAAAAAACGTCATTCATTCATTGTGATTTTGATGAAAATAAGTACATTTCTTATGTACACTCTCAAAGATAGCGATGACAACACACTCCTCGGAAGCTTAAGTGACAAAGTGAAAAACTGGCTAATGAAAAAAAACGTCATTCATTCATTGTGATTTTGATGAAAATAAGTACATTTCTTATGTACACTCTCAAAGATAGCGATGACAACATTTGAGTACAAATACTCAAATTTTTGAGTACAATATTTGAGTACAAATCACTAAAAGCTTAAGTGAAAATACTCTATTCACTCTTTGGGCCTAACAACTTTTTCAGAGTTGTTATTGTTTGGAAATTTTACTACTTATTTTTAGTTTTAATAACTACAGGAATAATTTATTTCTCTTACCAAAATCATCATACCAGTCGATAAAAATAAAAAACTGAAGCAAATTCAAATACTCTCTTTTTAGGACTGCCAAGTTTTTCTCCTCGGAAGCTTAAGTGACAAAGTTGACATGAAACATCAAAAATGACATGAAATCCACATGAAAATACCGTGTTTTGGCATCGAGGAGTCACAAAATCATTTAAAACCGCTGCTTTATAAAATCAATGTCAAGAGTCAAAAGAGACACAATATTTATATACTTAAGAACGGGGTTGCTCGGGCCCAGGGCCCTGTAATTATGGACTTCAATTTCAATATATGTGTACAATCTTGCCTTCAATAAGTATAGCATGCTGACCGTTCTTTAAAATCTATGATTATATCCTTTGCTCTAAAATGGTCTATAGTCAGATATAGTCTATAGGCCATATACATTTTTTCAAATATAGTCTATAGTCTATATTCACATATAGGCCTTATCCCGAGGGCTTTAGACAATTGTAAGACTAAAATTACAATTAGCACCCGCGTTTAATTAGTGACTTTGACAACCCTTAAAAACCAACAATGACAGAAATCAAGCGTGGACACTCATTTGTTCACAAAAGACCTGTTTCACAAGGATACCCGGGGCCACAAAAAGCAAGATGAGAAGATTGGGACGCTAGTCACTTTTAGTCCTTAAAAAATGCATATGAGCTTTTAATCTACAAATGAAAAAGCCCTTCCCCAACTAACTACAATCATCTACTTTATATTATTATACCATAAGACACTGATACATTAATAAAGACTAAATAATACATGAGAGACATACCAGTCTTTACTATATAAACGTGTCGTGACGTAGGTTAGGGTCATTATAAATAAGTACCTTTTAAAGTCAACAGCAGTTTAATTGCCCACTATAATTATCTAGTCATTGTAACTTCCAGGTACTCTAACGAGATATTTTTATGATTTGTAAAATAGGCGTTAAACCGAAAAGGATAATTTAGGCTTTAAAATGTTTGCATTCTATGCAATTATTTTAAACTAGTTAGCAGTACGGGCGGTTTTGCCGTTTTAATTTCATGATTTAGTGTTCTTAGTAAGCCATCATTTCTTGTTTTCAATTTGTTTTTCATGTTTTCATATGAATTTCGTAATGTTAAATATCACCGTGGGATGACATATGATAGGAGAAATAAAAGTTGCACATTCTACCTCTTTCCCGGATTTGCAGTCTATCTGGGATTGAGCGTTGTTAGAAGTGGAGTCCTCCCACGGGGACTGTAGGGGAGTAAGTCGGCCCTAAAGACATAGTTAATAGGTTTTTCGACTATGATGAATAAATGGCGGTCTCAGAATTTTGTTCCCGGTGACTTTGGGGAAAAAATGAGCGTGGGAGGGGGCCTACTTGCCCTCCAATTTTTTTGGTCACTTAAAAAGAGCACTACAACTTTTAATTTCCTTTAGAATGAGCCCTCTCGCGACATTCTAGGACTACTGAGTCGATACGATCACCCCCTGGAAAAAAAAAAAAAACAAACAAAAAAATACGCATCCGTGATGTCTTCTGGCAAAAATGCAAAAATCCACACTTTAGTAGATAGGAGCTTGAAACTTCTACAATACGGTTTTCTGATACGCTGAATCTGATGGTGTGATTTTCGTTAAGATTGTTTGACTCTTAGGGGGTGTTTCCTCCCTATTTTCTAAATTAAGGCAAATTGTCTCAGGCTGGTGACTTTTGCAGGATAAGACTAGATGAAACTTAATATTTTAAATCAGCAATGTAACTATTGGTAGCAAAGATCCATATTTTAGAGTTTCGGTTACTATTGAGCCGGGTCACTCCTTACTACAGTTCGTTACCACGAACTGTTTGACCAACCATTTTTATAGAAGAAGGAAAACAAATCTTACATAGCCTCTTTTACTAAGCCAACCCTTAAAACAAACTTTATCCCAGTAAACCACCATTCCTTGCTTATTTCCCGATTGTCCTCATGGGTTGTATTGGAGTGATCTCCTACACAAGTTCATAGATCAGTTTCTTATTTGATGCTCGGTTGTCAGTTTTTTCGAGAAGGTATAAGAAGTCACCTCGGAAGCTATCTTGCCATCTCTTTCTAGGTCTTCCTGGTTGGTGGCTACTGTTGACCCTTCCTTCAAAAGTAATCTTTGCCGGGCTTTGTTTTTCCATTCAGTGTATTTAACCTAGCCACCTGAGTTGAGTCGTACTTTCTAGAGGTTTCCGCTTCCAGCTACAGGGTTACAGGGCTGAGACGTTAGCTAAGGTCAAAATTGTGCGAGAATTTGGCAGAAATTCTCGAGAGAAATTCGTGGGAATTCTGGCATAATTCAGCAGAACTATACTTAATAAAGTATTAACTTGCGGTACCCTCCTTTAGCGTCTAATTTAGTCAATCCTATACCAGTCTTTCTACTAAATAAATATATGACGACACAGTTTTAAATGGTGTGCATCCAAAATTTTGTGCCATCCCACCCATGGAATTAGAGACGTCAGCCCAGGATGCATATGTTCTGAACTTTTAGGCCACTCTCTTGAAAGCGATCATATTGGTATTTTAATCCGATGCCACAGGGCGACTCTCAGACGCTCAGGCGGGTGTAGTCGCTTGCCTTCGATCCATTTTGGCCCTTGAAAAGGGTCTAACCTAAGTTAGACGCCTAAGTTAGACGCTCTAAGTTAGACGCCTTGAAAGGCGTCTAACTTAGTCAATCCTATAGCAGTCTTTCTACTAAATAAATATATGATGACGCAGTTTTAAATGGTGTGCATCCAAAATTTTGTGCCATCCCACCCATGGAATTAGAGACGTCAGCCCAGGATGCATATGTTCTGAACTTTTAGACCACTCTCTTTAAAGCGATCATATTGGTATTTTAATCCGATGCCACATGGCGACTCTCAGACGCTCAGGCGGGTGTAGTCGCTTGCCTTCGATCCATTTTGGCCTTTGAAAAGGGTACTACAACTTTGTTTCAAATAGAATCAGTCCTTCTCAAGCTTTTGACAACAAACCCTTTAATATTCAAACATTGGGAAAAAATGCATGTGAAACACATCGCTTATTATCAATGCGTTGACAATGATATTTGTAAATAATCATTATAATTAATTTTTAATAATTATCATTATAATCATTATAAAATAAATAATCATTATAATTAATAATTAATTTCGCAAAATAATTCTGTTGGTAAACAGAAACTGTTTTTTTAATCAAAGATTATTAGCAACCATTTTTTAAAGATTGCACAAAAAACACCTTTAAACTGCATACAAAACAAAACATGATCAAATATACCCGGTTTCGGTTTGAAAGAATTTTAAAGCTAATCCCATAATAATCTGATAAACATAAAACTCAACGACTATTTGATTTATTTACTTTGTTTGCAAATTTAAATCCCCGTGACTTTCTATGAAGTTTTTTTTTAATCCTATCTAATGATTTAACAAACTCCGAATACGAAAATATTTGACAGGCTTGCAGATTAACATAGTACGTTACTCCAGTAACGAGAATATTTCTTGAATTTAGATTAAATGATAATTATGATAGAAAACAATACGAAACAACTGCGTTATATTTCTGGCTTTGAAGAGTCAACATCTTTTTTTTGTTTAATGACAATGTAATCCTGTCGTTTAAAATGTGCTTTTCTAAATATTCATGCTGGTATATCTTCTTTTAAATACTGTCTATCACTTTCCTTGTTGATCTGGGTTTTTTTTTGCTGTCGTTGTTTTTATTTTGTTTGTTTTGACGCTTTTTACTGTCCTTAAAAAAACCAAGACTTATAGTATTTACATCAATAAAAGACATGTTTCCACGTCTTTTAACGTTTCCTTTTGAAATTTGGAGACTTTCTGCTGTCGATGAAACTCTGTCTATTTTGGCTGCTTTGTCTGCTTGGTCTGTTTTCCCTTTTTTGCTATAAAAAATTATCACTGCCATAGCAGAGGACACTACAAACCTAAAGTCAAAATGGCGAGGTAAAAATGAAGGTCCAGGATGGGCCAAGTATGACCCGTCTTGAAGGTTGCATTATTATTATTATTATTATTTTAATAAAAGCACTTGCAAGGAAAATCAATGCATCGTAAGGACTGGCACGGGGCATCCATAATTTTTATTCGGTGGGGGAGAACTTCAAAGATTGAATGAAAAGTTCATTTATTGGCAATTTTGTTATGTTTTCACATAACATATGTTATGTGAAATACTGGAAGAATAAAATTACATGCTGGGAAGTATAAAATTACATGGTTTTGGCACCAAATTTAAAAATCATTCCTTTCCTGCTCCAAGGCTGGATTAGAAGATAGGCGTTGTGCTTAGTACCAGATTTATAGCTTAGCGTTTGCCACCCCGTTTTCACGTGATTTTGGTCGAATCTCCAAAAATTTGGGGATAGTGGAAGCACTGAACAGAACACAACTGACGAGCCATAATTAACTAAAGAAAGAAATGATACCGAAGTCTCAACTGCCATTTTTGGGAGACATCTGACAGCTTATAAGTGGCCACGGAATTCCTGTATTGTTTTAAAATATTTTTTTTCTGAAAAAAGGCAGCGCGGTGTCGCACTTGGCACTTTGACAATAAATCACATCAGTCCAGTTTTTGGAAAAAAAACACTCAGTGATGATTTATTGCACCCCCTGGGATTTTGCACCCTTAAGCCCGGACCTAGTGGGCCTATTGGTAAATCCTGGCCTGATTGTGGTGGGGAAAGATATTAAATAGCGTGGAAAACAGTTTGGTCTATATTCTTTTCCTAAAAATAAAGAGCTACTTCTGCTGCGGAATAGTCAATGGGTCTCCAACATTTTTGAAATGGAAAATTTAAGTTTGAAGGTAAAACTTGACAAATGATAACTTTCAAAAATCTTTAATATAATAAGATAAATTCCAGTTTTTAAATTCATGGAATGTCATTAACGGTCACACTAGATCATGTACGGTCGCAGCAAATCCGATAGACAGTTGTGTTAACTCATGATAATTTGAAGAAAATCCAGATCCCCCCCCCCTATGTAAGTTCTTTAGCTTAGTGCTCAAATATATTCAAAGACATCCTTCATAATAAAACAAACAAAGGAACAAAAAGATCCATTGACGAAAAAGCCATTCAGCAGTTCATGCATATTTACAACCTTTCTTCTTAATGTTTCGAGATTAAGGAATCTAGAATGAAAAGGCTTATTTATTCATATTGGCTCCAAACAGCCAAATTCCAGTTCAAACCGTTTTTAAAGTGAATCAGTAAACACAACGCTTGGACTTGACAACAAACTACATTTTTTTGCATTCTAGAGGCTTTTAGGAAAGCCTTCGTCAGAATTCATGGCGAAGGGGGAATGTAATCAGGCACGTACACAGAGGGACCTCGTGGCTTAAGTTTTCCCTCCGAATAATAAATTTTTTATACAGCGATTTTCCATTATTATGTAGCAATGTGATTTTCATTTGTCTAAAGACCAGCAATAACAAAAAAAAGGAAAGAAAATTACCATAATGAGTATTTAATATGCAGTGTTTACACTACATAATTAATGTACTGACTTCATATATGTTGACTGTTTAAAAATGTACTGATGTTAGGCTAAATCCCATAAGTATCTGCAATTTTGGGTCTATTAAAGTTATAAAAGAGAAAATATTTAAAATGTATTTAATTTTCAGTAAAGCATTTCTATGAAATGCTTTATATAGCCTCTTTTAATGCTTTATTATGTAGCATAATGCTTTATTATGTAGCAATGTGATTTTCATTTGTCTAAAGACCAGCAATAACAAAAAAAAGGAAAGAAAATTACCATAATGAGTATTTAATATGCAGTGTTTACACTACATAATTAATGTACTGACTTCATATATGTTGACTGTTTAAAAATGTACTGATGTTAGGCAAAATCCCATAAGTATCTGCAATTTTGGGTCTATTAAAGTTATAAAAGAGAAAATATTTAAATAATTAAAATTTATTTAATTTTTAATTTTAATTTTTTAAAATTAAAATTTTTTAAAATTAAAATTAATAATTTAAAAAAAATTTTTAAAATTAAAAATTTTAATTTTAATTTTAATTTTTTAATTTTTAATTTTTAAATTTAATTTATTTAATTTTAAAATTTAATAATTAAAATTTAAAATATTTAAATTTTCAGTAAAGCACGAATGACGCTCTGGCCTTTAGAAGGCTTAGAGAACAACATTCTGGAAGGCTCTGGGGGACGCTCTAGAACATTAGTCCTACTCATGTTTGTGGTAATTTATGCTTTTCTTGGTTTGACTTGATTATTTCTTGATATTGGTTTCTGTCAATTTTAAGTTTTAATTTTTATTTGACTTCATTTCTCTTCGTCATTACTTTGATGTAGGTCTTGACTTTTCTTTGAAAAACTGTGTTTTTGGAAAAATATTTTTAAATTAATTTCTTCTCGTTTTAATTGACATTGTTTGTTTCTTTATTAACTAATAAAAGAAATATTTGCTAAGTTTTTGTTCGTATTTCTGCTTCAAAATTAAAGATTTTTAAGGGAGAGAATATAGGGAGAATATTATTTAAAAAATATGGATTGAAAGTCTGCATACTTTTGGTCTTAGAATTGGCTAAAGCCATCCTGACCCACGTTCTGTTATAAGACCTTGAATATGGACGAATAGTGATTGAGCATTGTATTATAAGAATCTTATTGTACTTTATTTTGATTTAACTGCCGGCACTTGATTTTGGTTTAGCTTCTTATTGCACTTGATTTTTACTTAACTGCCGTCCTGTTATTTATTTTTTTAATGAATATATTTTTAGCTCATTAATTGAAAAAAACTTTAAAATTGTATGTTCATGGTAGGGAGAATATTATTTTAATAAAAATGGATTGAAAGTCTGCATACTTTTGGTCTTAGAATTGGCTAAAGCCATCCTGACCCACGTTCTGTTATAAGACCTTGAATATGGACGAATAGTGATTGAGCATTGTATTATAAGAATCTTATTGTACTTTATTTTGATTTAACTGCCGGCACTTGATTTTGGTTTAGCTTCTTATTGCACTTGATTTTTACTTAACTGCCGTCCTGTTATTTATTTTTTTAATGAATATATTTTTAGCTCATTAATTGAAAAAAACTTCTCTTTTATCTAATAAAACAAAATAGGAAGTCAATCAATGCAACCAGATTTGTTTCTGGTTCAAGCTCTCTTGGTTCAGAAACATTAATTAGGGTGTCTCCATGACCTAAAATTTAAACAGATCTTTCATCCTTTTGATCCCCAATAAGCATGTTTGGTCCATCTCTCCACCCAAGTCAATATTTTAAATTTACTTGATTCTTCAGACCAATATTTCCTCGAAGTTTCAGATTGGTTCCTTAAGCCATTATTAAAGATATACCCTTACAAACCTGGTTGCACATTGTATCTCTTGATTTAGTTAAATATCCCTTTCAACACTCCCTGACAGCTTAAACTTAATATAATTTTTCCTTAATAATTTCCTTCACATGAATAGGCTTTTCAGTCAGACACAGTATGGGTTTTTAAGGGTCGTTCTACAATGCACGCCTTATATCACCATGTTCAAAGGGTTAATTGTGCCTTAAACTCAGGTAGCGTACCCTTTCTATTTTCAGTGGCATTAGAAAAGTGTTTGACACGGTTGACTACCAAACATTTCTTCATCGAATGAGAAGTCTTGGAATAAATGGAGTTTGTCTAAGATGGTTTGAGAGCTATCTTTACGGTAGGTCCCTTAAAGTCGTCTTAAATGATATAGTCTCGTCGTCTTTCCTGTGAAGTGTGGTGTACCTCAGGGCTCTGTGCTGGGCCTTTTACTATATCTAGTTACGTGAACAGGACGCGCTTTTATCTGGAGGACGTATGTATTACTTCTTTTGTGGATGACACTGCGCTAACAGTATTTAAAAAATCAGTCGATGATTTGATAGTAAAAGTTAATAATGCTTTCAAAAGACTAGGGGTGTTTACGAGTTTAAGTTTGTTATGCGTGAATATAGAAAAAAAACGTTTGAATTAGTTTAAAATTCCCCTCAACATTCCCTGAAAATTTCAACTTAATACCAATAGCCGGTCATGTGAAATTGATAATACACCCCTTTGACAACCTCGATACACAGAGTGCACTTTGATTTAGTTCAAAATTTCCTTCAACAGTCTCTGAAAGTTTTCATTTAATACCCTTGGCATACTATGAGATAAGTCAGACCCACTCTTTTGAGAACTCGGATGTATATAGTGGCTTTTTACTTAGGTCAACACGCCGATCAACATCCCCTTAAAGTTTCAACTTAATGCTCTTAAGCGTTCCCGAGATATACCGCATATCTTATGTGCTATGACTGTGAGAGTGTGAGATATAACTCACTATTAGCCGTTGGTGAGACGAGCGGATGAATGTCTTATGAGTATAAGAAATTTGGCACAATTCCTCCGTCTCGCGACGGAATCATAGAGCTAGGTTTCTGTACTATTATGTTAGGATTTTTGTAACTTTCTCTTTAATTGTTGTTTGTATTATATATTTTGCCATGGCCTATGGGCTTTAAACACAGGAAAATTCTTTTTATATAACCTTTTGACAAACAGGATGCACCTAGTGTGTTTTGATGTAGCTCAACATCCCTTTTGATATTCCCTGAAAATTTCAACTAAGTACTCTTAGCCGTTCTGGAGATATTGCAGATTCACCCTTTTGATAACCTGGATGAACATAAGGACTTTTGATTTAGTTAACATTCCTCTCAACATGTCCTGATATTATCAACTTAACACCTTGTAACCTTGTAACCTTGATTAGTAATGTATCTTATTTTTTTCTTGTGCTGATGCTTTGACAAAAAGAAAAATTACCCTTTTAAATACATAGTGTTTTCAGTAAAACACAAATAAGACTAGTCTTTAGAGGATTTTAGGAGACGATAGCTCCGATCTTATTTGGGCCTAGCTCTTTTTTCTAAACTTTTATTAGTAATATGATTTCCTTTTATGTTTTAACAAACATCGTTTTCTTTGAGCAAAAATGACACCCAAGCCTTTAGAATGTTTATATGGGGAAGGTATAACACATAATCATATTTGTAAGGATTCGAGGGTCGTATATACGGCTTTCGGGTTTCCCAACAAAAATTAACTTGAGTAAGTGTCGTTCAGCCTTTGTGGCAGTATTAGGCTTCTGTTCTTCTAAGAAAACCATGGATTTGGTGACGACATTACAATTTGTCTGGGGCTAGACGTAGTAGAGGTGAGGCTCTAGGCCACAAAATTGTCGGACCATCTCTTACAAAGTCGTCCTCGGGGGTGCATGCCATGAACCTGTCCCTCGAAGGTAATTTTCGGTAGCTGGTTGCTAAAATTGGCTGATTTAGGTCGAACCAGTGGAGTTGTAGCCTTTTGATTCGCGTTTGGGAGCAACGGAGTAGTTTTTGAAGTCTCCATTCGAGACTCAGTCAACGTGTGTGACCCCAGCAATGCGTCTAAGGCATTTAGTTTCATATGCAGAGATCCTTATGTTATATTGTATATTTTCATAAAGCGAAAATTACACTAGCAATTAGAATGTACAAGGGGAAGGAGAGGTAGCTCAAATTGTATTATTGGTAATTACTGTTTGTTATAAGTTAGTTCTTCTTTGTCTTTCGTATGAAAGGTTTTCAAATAAATAACACAAAACCAAATACATATCGTTTTCATAAAGCAAAAATGACACTCTTGCATTTTAGAAGATTAAGGGGGCGGGGTAAAATGAATCTTATGTGTGATAACAACTGCTTGTTCTGCGTTTTCCTTAGCTATATGGCTTTACTTATTCTCAAAACAAAGCACTTAATCTAAACACTTTTATTTGAAAAACCTTTGTTTTAAAAGATTTTTTTTATTGAATTAGTAAGTCAAAACACCACAACCCAATACTTATTACCGAAATAATACCAAAAAAGAGGATCAATTAATTAGCCGCAAAAAGGTACCTTTACCTTTGGACCGTAAACGTTGTGATGTCAAAACATGAACAATTTTTCTGTTGTGAAATCCATCCTGTTTGGACATAAATGTAATTAAGTCGTTAAATAGTTAAATATAGTAGTTGAGGACCTACATTAATTTTGTATAATTGGCTTTAAAAAAAAGAACAACGAATTTCAGTATGTTTTATGGTTTTACTATGAGTGACTTTGTTGTTTGAAAATCCTTTAGACAATTAGAGGTGGATACACAAGTGCCATTACATGAATGTTGAATCGTCTGGTGGCGGCCGAACTTAAACACTTTCAACGTAGATAACTTCGAAGACCATCAGAGTTTTACTGCTGATGATGAACATTGTATATGTGCTCGAAATATCCAGTTAAATAATTTTTATATTTAATCACTGTCAATTAAAAGGTTTCATCCCTATTTTGAACTGTTTTACTTAAACACTTTCAAAAGGAATGTCAGCTTTGCCACTTTTCTTTCCATACAATCTGTAAAACCTCAAAGAGTCTTAGATATTTGTTCGTCGGGAAATAGGTTAGGAACTTGGTAGATCCACAGCAAATCAGTAGAAGTGGAAACACAAAGTGTTCCAGGTTTTATTATTCTCTGAAATAGCTTGAAGAAAAAACGTCCAACTCACATGCCTGGTCTAACAGATATTTACATTCTTTGTTTATTGCAAAATATAATAAACTAATAATATATATATATATACATATATATATATATATATATATATATATATATATATATATATATATATATATATATATATATATATATATATATATATATATATATATATATATATATATATATATATATATATATATATATATATATATATATATATATATATATATATATATATATATATATATATATATACTCACCGAATCTTGAAAATATTTGCGAGGGGTAGAATCAAGACCCTCTGCCCCTGGTATGCAGCAGAATTGTTTCTTGTTTTTGGGAAGGGAACAGAGGAGATCTCCTAGGGGAAGCTAAGAGAGGCACATTTTTCATTTTAAAACAAGGAAAAAAAATCTTATATAAGTTAGGGCCTTATCAAGCCTAATTCAATATTAAATAAAAAAACAAGTTTTTGTAACGAAAAGTAAGGAGCGACATTAAAACTTAAAACAAACAGAAATTACACCGTATATGAAAGGGGCTTTTCCTACTCAACGCCCCGCTCTTTACGCTAAAGTTTTACCCTTTCTCTTAACTCTACTTTTTAAAACAGTAAGAAACTTTAGCGTAAAGAGCGGGGCGTTGAGGAGGAAAAGCCCCTTTCATATACGGAGTAATTTCTGTTCGTTTTAAGTTTTAATGTCGCTCCTTACTTTCCGTTACAAAAACTTGTTTTTTTATTTAATTTTTGGACGTTCTTGAATTAATGCATGTTTTGACCTTGGCTCTCCGCACATAAATAATTAAAACAAAATTTGCATATTAATTAATTGCAATTAATCGGAAGATTTTGAGAAAAAAGAAGCGAAGGAGGAGGCCTAGTTGCCTTCCAAGTTTTTGATTACTTAAAACAGCAACTAGAACTTTAATTTTTTACAAACGTTTTTATTGGTAAAAAATATACGTAACTTACGAATTAACTTACGTAACGAACTTCTATATTCGTAGGTTTGTATATGAGGGGGTTCAACCCTCGTCGATACCTCGCTCTTTACACTAAAGCTTAGATTGTGTCCCAATTCCTTAAGAATGACCTCTGAATCACAAAGGCCGTAGAATAAATAGTTTAAATTACTAAAAATACTTTAGAAATGAGCGTGGTAGGGGGCCTAGGTGCCCTCCAATTTTTTGGTCACTTAAAAAGGGCACTAGAACTTTTAATTTCAGTTAGAATGAGCCCTCTCGCAAGATTCTAGGACCACTCAGTCGATACGATCACCCCTGAAAAAAAAAAAAAAAAAAAAAAAAAAAAAAAAAAAAAAACACGCATCCGTGATCTGTCTTCTGGCAAAAAATGCGAAATTCCACATTTTTGTAGATAGGAGCTTGAAACTTCTACAATAAGGTTCTCTGATACGCTGAATCTGATGGTGTGATTTTCGTTAAGATTGTATGACTTTTAGGGGGTGTTTCCCCCTATTTTCTAAAATGAGGTAAATTTTCTCAGGCTCGTAACTTTTGATGGGTATAACTCATCTTGATGAAACTTGTATATTTAAAATCAGCATTAAAATACGATTCTTTTTATGTAGCTATTTGTATCAAAGTTCCATTTTTTAGAGTTTCGGTTACTATTGAGCCGGGTCACTCCTTACTACAGTTCGTTACCACGAAGTGTTTGATTGAGTTCATAATCCTGTATAAGTTTAGACTAAAACTCAAGTGTTCTATCTGTATTTAATTCATTAATGTTTGAACAAATAAATTAGTTTGGCTTCGCGGAAGAATGCCTGCATTCAAGATCTCACTTGAAGCTGATCTGAAAATATAGACATACTAGACACTATACCTATAGACACTAGGCCTATAGGTTCAGATCTCTTTGTGATCAAATTTCAAAAAACATTTTTGGGTATTTTCAGCGCAACTTCTATCAACAATTGTTTCCAGTGTCTAATTAGATTTTCAAAATACGTAAATATAAAAACGATTTAATTCCTCGTCGCTCACTCAGAAATAATCAAAAATTGGTGATTATGACATTTTTTTTTGACGTTAGAAGTGTTATCTAACCTTATATTTTGGATAAAGGGCCTCTTCTCGTTTACAATTAGATTCTCATGATACATAGGCATAATAAAAGATCTTAATGGTTCCTAGTAATCTCAGAAATACTTAAAAAATTGGAGGTTGTGACGTATTTTTTGTATATTGAAAAAAGAGAGGTTAGATATGTTATTTAACCCTATATATTAAATACGGGGCCTTTTCCGGTATGTAAATAGATTCTCAATACATATAGAAATAAAATAATTTTAATTCGTCCTCATGATGTCAGGAATAATAAAAAAGATGGAGGTTGTGACATTTTTATACTGGAAAACCACACAAGTTCAATTTTTTTTTCATCTTTCAACCCTCCTGTCTATTTTGAGATATACATCATAGCACCTTTTGATTCACCGTCAGGGGTGGATGTGGATCAAAATCATGGGGGGCGGCAATGTGACAAGATCATGGGATAAGCGCGCTAATAAGCAAAATCTTGGGGGACAATGTGACAAAGGTGCAAATAATTGACCAAATTGACAATTTTTTTAAGAGTGAAAAACAGAGAAAAACAAGGAATGAGAGCACCAGAAAAGTCTTGGCGGGCCCAGGGTCTCCCTCGATCCGCCACTGATAGCCATGGATTCTTTTTCTATCCCAGTAATTTTCGAGTGTACGCAGCGGGGAATTTAAACCAGCAAATATATATTAGAGTATGTAAGGAAGAGATGGGCTGAAGAAACAATCCTCGTAATTTTGACAACGTCCAATGGACTTTGGATCTTATAATGCTCTTCGAACTTTAAAGTTCAAGGATTAGATAACAGTTTGGGCAACCGGTCAATAATAAGAATGATGTTAACAATTAAGTGTGCCCCAAATAGTTTCGACAAGTATATTATCATAATTAAAGTGGTCGCAATGGTGTAGGCACGGATTTACGTGCCTACGGATTTACGGATTTACGGGAAATCAAGCTCATTTCAGAAGGGAGGGTACAGACAATGAAAAACATAAATTATGTCATTGTATGATATGAAAAGGCAAGCTTTTATATAATCTTTAAAATCTATAACTAGAGAATCGGAACCCCTGCTCAACGCAACAAATTACGGATGATATGCATTATGGCGCTGTAGTCAAACAGTTCAAGGTAACGAACTGTAGTAAAGAGCGACCGGCTCAGTAGTAACCGAAACTCTAGAAAACAGAGTTTTGATATCAATATATATGCTGATTTTATACTGAGTTTAAATATATAAATTTGATTTTAAATATATCAAGTTAATTTTTACCCATCAAAAGTTAAGAGCCTGAGAAATTTTGCCTTATTTTCGAAAAAAGGGTAAAACATCCGGCAAAAGTCATAGAATCTGAATGAAAATCACACCAATAGATTCAGTGCATCAGAGAACCCTATTGTAGAGGTTTGAAGCTCCTATCTGCGAAAATGTGGAATTTTGCATTTTTTACTAGAAGAAAGATCACAGATACGTGTTGATTTTTTTTTCCCAGGGGTGATCATACCGACCTATTGGTCCAATAATGTCGCAAGAGGGCTTATTTTAACGGAAATTAAAAGTTCTGGTGCCATTTTTCAGTGACCAAAATAATTGAAGGGCAACTAGGATCTCCAACGATCTTTTTTCCCAACGTCACCAGATTAAAATTTTGAGATAGCCATTTTGTTCAGCATAGTCAAAAAATTCATAACTATGTCTTTGAGGACGACTTAATCCCCAACAGTCCCCGAGGAAAGGCCTGCAAGTTATGAACTTTGCCCATTGTTTACATACAGTATTGGTTATTGGCAAGCATACTGACGTTTTAAGGGGTATTTTTTCTGGTATTAGGGGGATCGGGGTGATGGGGTTACGTGAGAGGATCTTTACATGAAGGAATTTAATTATGGGGAAGGACAATTTCCATGAAGGAGGCTCTCAATTTTCCATCGTTATTTAAAAAACAACGAGAAATTAAAAAAAAATCAACTGAAAGTAAAGAGCAACATTAAGACTTAAAACAAACAGAAATTATTAAATATATTAGGGGGTTCATCTCCTCCTCAATACCTTGCTTTTTACGCAAAAGTATTTTTAGTAATTTCAAAAGAGCTATTTATTCTAATTAAACGGCCTTTGTGATTCAGGAATCATTCTTAAAGAACTGGAACAAAATTCGAACTTTAGCGTAAAGAGCGATGTATTGACGAGGGATGAACCCCCATTATATTAAGTATATGAGTAAGTTCGCCCCCTCATCAATACCTTGCTTTTACGCTAAAGTTCGAGTTTTGTCAAAATGCGGCACAAAGGCCGTAGAATAAATAATTGAAACTACTAAAAAAAACTTTAGCGTAAAGAGCGGGACGTTAAGGAAGGGACATCCCCTTTCATATACAGAATAATTTCTGTTCGTTTTAAGTTTTAATGCCGCTCCTTACTTTCAGTTGAAAAAACTTGTTCTTTTATTTAATTTCTGAACTTTTTTGAATTAATGACGAAATTTGCATTTTTTTTTTTAGGCTAAATGGCTTTCTCATAGTTTCATTTGGCGATCTTGATAAAATGGGTGGGGGGAGGCCTAGTTGCCCTCCAATTTCTGGTTACTTAAAAATGCAATTAGAACTTTTTATGTTTTTTTACGAACGTTTTTATTAGTAATAAGTATACTTAACTTACGAAATAACTCACGTAACGAACTTCTATTTTTGTATATTTTTATTACGTATATGAGGGAGTTTACCCCCTCGTCAATACCTCGCTCTTCACACTAAAGCTTGAGTTTTGTCCCAATTCTTTTAGAATGACCCCTGAATCACAAAGGCGGTAGAATAAATAGTTGAAATTACTAAAAATGCTTTGGCGTAAAGAGCGAGGTATTGAAGAGGAGACAAACCCCCTTGTATACGTAATAATTTTAGCTTTAATGTTGCTAGTTAGTTTTAAGTTTTAATGTTGCTCCTTCCTTTCAACTAAAAACAAAATTTCTTTTTTATTTAATATCTCGTTGTTTTTTTACATAACGCTGGAAAACTCAGCGCCACCTTAATAGAAATTCTCTTCCCCCATGATAAATTCTTCCACGGAAAGATACTCCAACGTAATCCCCTCCCCCCTAACCACCTCCCCTCCCATCGAGAAAACGTCCCTCTGAAAACATCTGTACACTCCCCAATAACCACTACTACATGTAAACAATGGTCAAAGTTTATAACTTACATCCCCCCGGGTACTGTGGGGGATTAAGTCATCCCCAAAGACATAGTTATTAGGTTTTTCGACTTTGTTGAACAAAATGGATATCTCAAAATTTTGATCCAGTACCTTGAACTAGAACTTTTAATTTCCGTTATAATGAGGCCTCTTGCGACATTCTAGGACCACTGGGTCGATACGATCACCCCTGGAAAACAAAAAAAAACAACAACAAATAAACAAATAAATACGCATTCGTGATCTTCCTTGTGGCAAAAAGATACAAAATTCCACACTTTTGTAGATAGGAGCTTGAAACTTCTGTTGTAGGGTTCTCTGATACACTGAATCTCATGGTGTGATTTTCGTTAACATTCTATGACTTTTAAGGAGTGTTTCCCCTATTTTCTAAAATAAGCCAAATTTTCTCAAGCTCGTAACTTTTGATGGGTAAGAATAAACTTGATGAAACTTTTATATTTAAAATCAGCATAAAACATAATTCTTTTTATGTAATTATTGATATCAAAATTCCGTTTTTTACAGTTTCGGTTACTATTGAGCCGGGTCGCTCCTTACTACAGTTCGTTACCACGAACTGTTTGGTTATTTTGGTACATGGAAATCGACATACAGCATAAAAGGAAGAAGAAACACCAATTTGAGGAACTTTCCTCAATTTGTCAGGAATTGACAATTCCTGTCAATTCTCAATTTGTCAGGAAATTGAGGAACAATTCCTCAATTTGAGGAATATAAATTTGTTTCCACTTTCTATTTAAAAAAGTAATAATAAAAAAGTTTGAAAATATTAATGCGTTTTTGGGTTACAAATCAATAAACATTTATTTAAAAAGAAAATCATCTGAAGAATTCCTTATTTAATCAATTCAATTTTTTCTTCAATTCAATTCTTTTTATTTACACTCAATTACCAAAAAACATACACAACTCTCCCATGAAGGGCACAATCCTTAATCTGAGAATTCTTGATATGGTTGTGAGAAAATCTCTGACCAAGATTCTCAAATACTCAAATCTAGGGGGGGGGGGCAAATTTGTCATTTTTCAATTTTCTCGGTACTTGTGTATTATACACCAAACACACAAGTTTACGCTGTGTAAAAGTCGAGAACAAACCGGTTTCTTCGTTAGTTTCTTTCAGCTTAGCGTAAGAAAAGACAAAGACAAGTGACAGTATAGATGGGAAATGTATAATTTGGGCTATATGTTTGCACATTATTTTTTCATCATATTTATGATATTTCATTAGGACTCAGTTTCAAAGAAACAGATTGTAAGTAAATGAAGCACTTGAGTTGAGTGTTTGGCATATAATACACAAGTACCATTTTTTAAATGAAGTTACAAAAAAAAAGGTTTTTCAATGAAAACGCCCCCCAAAGCATTTTTCAAAGTCTAGGGGGGCAGTTAAAATAGCGGGCAAATGCGCTCCCCTTTCCCCACCACTCCTCCTGATTGACGCCTTTGTATGATTAATCTAGAGACTAAAACTCGAAGCCTTATCTTACACCATTATATGCTAATAAGCCTATTATCACTATCACTAAACTCAATGAAATTACCAGATGACATTTTTGTAAGCTGTGAAATTACGTCTTTTTATCAGACAAACTTCCGGAATTTCAATTGATAGGAGGTTGCGTCTTTTAATTAATGTTCTTATCAATGATATCCATTAGCAATTACAGTTTTTTTTTCATCAGCTCATTTCCATAAAAAAAAATCCATAATTTGTATTGTTTCTTATATATAAAACAATTAAAATATCACTTTATTTTCGACATAATACCTTAAATTAGGTAGTTTTTTTTCTAGACCACACCGCCTTTCTATGACGAACAAATAAACATTCAAATGGGGATAAGTCCATTTATTAGACACTGAAAAACGATACAAAAGTCTGGAAATATCAGTTGGTCTTCAACGTAACATCAATTAAATGTTGTTTTAGGTTAATCACTTAGATTAACCTCATAGAATTAACCCCTGACGGGTCAGAAATTCTTCATCAACTTGTGTGGAAAACAAATAATTAAAATACATCATTTCAAAAAATTTCATGCTTCAAAAGCTTTTATTTCCTGTTAACGATAAAAAAGAGTGGATTTTCGTTAATCCCTTAAGTTTTTTAGTTGAATACCTGAAACTCACCCAGTTGTTTTCAGTTGCAAATCCAATTAGTCTAAATTAATTGGCATTATTAAAAACAAGTTTTTTCAACTGAAAGTAAGGAGCAAATAAGTAAAGAGGTTTCACTGAAAGTAAGTGAAAGAGGAGTAGCCTTACTTTCTGCAATTATTTAGAAATGATCAGAAATTAAATAAAAAAAAAAGTTTTTCAACTGAAAGTAAAGACTTAAGGAGCAACATTGAAACATAAAACGAACAGGAATTATTACGCATATAAAGGGGGTTACTCCTCCGCAACACCTCGTTCTTAACGCTAATTTTTTTAGTACTTTAAAAAAAGTTTCTTATTAAAAAAAAAAAAAAAGTTTGTTCTAATTAAACAAACATAGTGTTTCAGGAGCCGTTCTTAAAGAATTGGGACAGAATTCAAACTTTAGCATAAAGACCAAGGTGTTTTGGAGGAATAACCCCCTTATATACGTAATAATTTTTGTTCATTTTAAGTTTTAATGTTGCTCCTTAAGTCTTTACTTTTAGTTGAAAAACTTTTTTTTATTTAATTTCTGGTCATTTATAAATAATTGCAGAAAGTATGGCTACTCCTCCATATAAAAATCCCTCCAAGGATTTGTTCTCTAAACGATTCCATCCCGGTGAAAAACCCTTAATACCTCCACGCGTAAAATTGAGTCGGCAATGAGAAAGCAAGACATAAGAAGAATTTCGTATAGAATTCTGCCAAATTCCCCCAGTGTAAAATTTCCTCTGAAAAATTCACCCCGTAGAAACTTCTCTCCCCATGGAAAGTTATCCCCGTGGAAAATCCCGCCAACGGAAGATCCCTCCTCCGCCAAAAAATGTATCCATACTTTCCAATAACAGATACTATACCTAAACAATGGGCACATTTTGTGACTTAAAGACCTTTCCCCTGGGGCTTGGGAGGGTCATGATATCCCAAAGGCATAGTTATTCGGCCTTCCAAACATGCTGAACAAAATGGCTATCTAAAAAATTTAATCGGATGATTTTGAGAAAAGAGGCGTGGAAGGGGGCCTAGTTGTCCTAATTTTTTAATCACTTAAAAAGGGCACTAGAACTTTTGGTTTCCGTTTGAATGAGCCCTCTCACGATATTTTAGGACCCCTGGGTCGATACGATCACTCCTGGGAAAAACAAAGAACAAATAAACACGCATCCGTGATCTTTCTTCTGGCAAAAAAATACAAAATCCCACATTTTTCAGATAGGCGCTTGAAACCTTTACAGTAGGGTTTTCTGATACACTTAATCTTACGGTGTAAATTTTATTAAGATTCTATTACTTTTAGGAGGTGTTCCTCCTTTTGCCAAAAATCGGGCAAATCAGGCTCGTAACCTTTGGTGGGTATGATTAAACTTAATGAAACTCACATATTTGAAATCAGCATAAAACTCCATTTTTTGTATATCTATTGTTATCAAGATTCCGTTTTTTAGAGTCTCGGTTACTATTGAGCCGGATCGCTCTTTACTTACAGTTTGTTACCATGAACTTTTTGAAACAATGAAGATACAACTTGCAGTTTGATATAACATGAATTGGATCTTATCTTAGATTGGCTGCTTACATTAGCCTCTTAGTATTAACCCTTAACCAGGGGCAGTTTCAAGGGGGCAGGGGCGAAAAATTTCAAAATTATTGTTCTAACAATCATAATTCTTTTGTAATTTTTGAAGTTTTGCTTTTATTAAAATAAATCAGAAAGTGCAATTATGCATGGAAATAGATAATAGATTGTTAATAAACTAAAAAATAGAAAATAGTTAATGATAATTAAAATAATTAAATTATAATAACTGATAGAATTAATTAATTTATATAATAAATCAAAAGATTATAATTAATTAATAAATTGAAAATAATTCTGCTGATAAATGAAAAATTTGCTAAAATTTGGCCAGAAAATTTTGCTAAAATTTGGCCAGAAAATTTTGTAGGAGACAGGGGAGGAGGTACTAATCAAGATTTTCCCCTCGGCGCAAGAGAGGCCCCTAACGCGTAATAATTCTTTTTCAAGTTATGTGCAAACAAAACACTTAAAAATATCAAAAGAACTGGCTTTTTATCATGATTCTCAATATATAAAATTAGTTAAATTTAATATTATCCATCGAAAACTATGAGCCTGAGAAAATTTGCGTGGTTTTCGAAAAATAGGGATACAGCCCCCAATAGTTCAAAAAATCTTAATGAAAATCAAACCATCAGATTCAGCGTATCAGAGAACCCTAATGTAGAGGTTTCAAGCTCCCATGTGCAAAAATTTGGAATTTTGTTACTTTTTGCCAGAAAAATGATCACGGATGCGTGTTTGTTTTAATTTTTTATTTTATGTTTTTTACCAGAGTGATCGTAACGAAGCAATTGTCTTAGAAGATAGGGAGGGGGTTCATTCAAACGTAAATTAATGTAAATTCTAGTGCCCGTTTTAAGTAACCATAAAGATCAGTGGACAAATATCTCTCCTCCTAAGCCCCCTCCTTCCCCAATGTCATCGGACCAAAATTTTGAGATAGCCATTTTGTACAGCATTGTTGAAAGGTCCAAAAACTATGCTTATTGGGATGACATGACCCCCGCAGCCCTGGAGGAGAGAGTGCAAATTATGAAATTTGCCTATTGTTTACACATAGCATTTGTTATTGGGATATTGGGATGCGATTCCCCATGAGGAGAATTTTTCATTGTCAGGAAAGTTTCCAAGTGAGCTTTCCAGGGGAAATTTTACAAGGGGGGACTTTACCAGAATTCCTTTACAAAATTCTTTTTATTTGTCTCACTTTCTCTTTGGCGACTCAGTTTTACATGTGGAAATATTCGGGGGGTAATTTTCAAGGTGAAATTTTCACCTGGGTTGGAATTGCCTGAGAGATTTTTCCGTGGGGGGGATTTTCCGTGAGGTAAATTCTCTATGGTGGAGGAAAATTTTTATGCGGAATAAAATTTCCGTAGGGGGGAGGGTTTTGGTATTTCCGGTACAAATTTTAACGGGGAAAATTTCCGGTATGATTTGGAAAAGATCAAAAATTAAATTAAAAATAAGTCATCAAACGAAACTAGGTCAAGGAAAATTTTCAGGCGTAATTGTTCACAGGGAGTTTTCCGAAGGAGATTTTCAGCGAGGATGGAATTGTCCGGGGGATTTTTTTTCGGGAAGGGGTGGGATTTTACAAGGGAGAAACTTTCCATGGATGAATTCTTCATAGGAGAGTTTTCCATGAAGGGGGAAGTGGATTTCCCAACAATTTCAAAACGATCATAAATTAAATACAAAAAAGTTTTTTCAACTGAAAGTCTGTGGTAATAGTTAAAGACTTGGTACCTGGAACAAATACAGATAAGAAAAAGGATAAGCTTTACAAAACGCAAGCAGGTAAATCAAACAGTTCGTGGTAAGGAACTATAAGTAAGGAGCGACCCGGCTAAATAGTAACCGACATTCTAAAAACGAAATTTTGATACCACTAGATACATAAAAAGAATTGAATTTTTAATCAGTCTTTTTATTTTAGTCTTACCCTTCAAAAGTTACAAGCCTTAGGAAATCTGCCTTATTTACGAAAAAAGGGGAAACACCCCCTAAAGGTTATATAATTGTATTAAAAATCACACCATCAGATTTGGCGCATCATAAAACCCGGGAGCAGAGGTTTCAAGCTCCCATTTGCAAAAATGTGAAATTTTGTATTTTTGTCAGAAGAAACATTATGGATGGGTGTTTATTTTTTTTTTCCGAGGTGATCGTATCGACCTGGTGGTCCTAGAGCATCAATAGAATCGAACGGAATAAAAAGTTTTAGTGCCCTGTTTAATTGACCAAAAAATTGGAGGGCAACTAGGCCCCCTCCCACGGTTATTTTCCCCCAATGTCATCTGATAGAAATTTTGAGATATCGATTTTGTTCAGAATAGTCGAAAAATCTAATAGCTATATGACTTAATCCCCCGAAGTCCCCGAAGAAGGGCTATAAGTTATGAACTTTGCCCATAGTTTACGTACAGTATCGGTTATTGGGAAGTACATAGTCTTTTTCAGGGTGGATTTCTTCTGCTGAGGGTGGGAGTCGGGGGAGGATGTTTTCATTGATCAATTTTGCATAGCGGAAGGGAATTTTCTGCGAAGGGGGTCCCGATTTGAAGGGGTTAGCCCCCTCCTCCCAGAAATGTTTGTCAGACTCGTAAAAACATAACAAAAATGAATACAAACAAATTTTTCATGCGTTTCTTAAAGTTTTTTTTTTTTCCCCACCCACCCCACCCCCCATCTTAAAAAAATCTGGATTTATGCAGTCTATGATAAATCCATAATTCTATGATAATACTGTAATTATCCGTACAATTACCCAGTATTATTCTAACCGAAAAAAGGAGCTTGCATTCAGGCAAGTAACACTCCGAATCGCATGGTGTATGTGGTCTATTATAAATTCATAAATCTATGGTAATACTATAATTATCCCTACAATTATCCAGAATTTTTTGCAATAAATTTCCAGTCATTCCGAATAGAGATATTTTTACGACTTGCAAAATAGGTGCGTTAAGGAATTATTCAGACTTTAGAGTCTCAGGATTATATGTAATTAGTTTGACTTATTAGTGATACAAGATAATATTGCCTAGTTTAATCCCATGCTTTACAATCATAAAAAATACCTTGTATCTATCTTTTAATTTATTTTGCTTTTCATATTTAGGCGTTTAATAATGACAGCTTCTTGTCACTGGGGTTTTGCATATTTTCATAAGACAAGAGTTATTTATTCAACAATAAACTATTACAATACAATAAACGCGTTGCGCAATTGTGCTTATGTAGAATTAAGGATAACTAATGCTTAAATATACAAGTGACAACACATATAAAATAAGAAAAAGAAAAACAGCTCAAAGCCTCAAAAAGTTTTTTTTCGAAATTTTACAACGAAAGAGGCATTACACCTCTACCCGCAAAAAACAGAAATTTCCTATCAAACAGTTCGTGGTAATGAACTGTAAGTAAGGAGCAACCCGGCTCAATAATAACAGAAACTCTAAAAACAGAATTTCGATACCAATAGATACATCAAAAGAATCAAATTTTTAGGCTGATTTAAAATATACAAAATTAATCAAGTTTAGTCTAATCCATCAAACGTAAAAACCCTGAAGAAAATTGCCTTATTTTTGAAAAAGGGGAAAACATATACTAAAAATGATAGAATTTTAATGAAAATCACAGCATCAGATTCAGTGTATCAGAAAACCATACTGTAGAGGTTTCAATCTCCCATCTGCAAAAATCTGGAATTTTGTATTTTTTGCCAGAAGAAAAATATCACGAATGCGTGTTTATTTGTTTGTTTTTGTTTGTTTTTCCCAAGGGTAGTCGTATCGATCCATTGGTCCTAGAATATGGCGAGAGGGCTCAGTCGAATGGAAATTATAATCACATGCTCATTTTTTTCCCAAAGTCACCCGATCAAAATTTCGAGATTTTTCAGCATAGTCGAAAACCTAATAATTATGTCTTTGAAAATGAATTAATCTTCCACAGTCCCCGGGGGAAGGGCTGCCACTTGTGAACTTTTCTCATTGTTTACATCTATTATTGGTTATTCGGAAGTATACAGGCGTTTTCAGGAGGGATTTTTTCTGGTGGGCGAGGGTCAGGGGGGAGTGGGTTTTTTCAGCATTATTTAATAGACGATCAGAAATTAAATATAAAAAAACAAGTTTTTCTACTGAAAGTAAGGATTATAATTAAAGCTTAAAACGAACAGAAATTAATACGTACATTAGGGGGCTCGCCCCTAGTCATTACCTTGCTCTTTACGGTATATTTTTTTTTAGTTCTTTCAAAAGAGCTTTCTAGTCTAATTAAACGGGCCTTTGTGATTCAGGGATCATCCTTAAGGAATCGGAACAAAATTCAAACTTTAGCGTAAAGAGCGAGATATTCACTAGGGGGCAAACCAACTCATATACGTAATAATTTCTGTTCGTTTTAATTTTTAATGTTGCTCCTTACTTTCAGTTGAAAAACTTGTTTTTTATTTAACCTTTCCCGAAAAGGACGATCAAGAATGCTTATTACTCTTTTGTTTTGTTATAAAAATACCAAAACAATTTTTTTCATGGAAAATTCCTCGAAATGGTATTTATCGAAATCTGAGGGAAGGGGGCAAAACATATAGGGGGCACATACCCCCTCCATATTAACGCCATATAGAAAGCTCATTCAAACGAAAACGAAATCTTGGAGGGAAGGCAACCACCTTGTTATGTCGGTACATGATGAAGCACATATGCAGATATGTGTGTGTGTGAGGGGAAGGGTCAGAATTTTATTCCAAGCTGAAGTTTCTAATTATGTTTAATTTTCCCTCTCAGAATTCCTTAAAAAACTCATTTTGTCTGAAACCTTTTCGGGCATCACAGACAGTGCAACAGCGCTGCCTAAGTAATGAGCGATCTGGATAAAATGTATTATTATTATTTTTTTCATTTTTTTTTTGACAGGGCATTTCGTATCGAAGGAGTTGTCGTAGAAACTTCAAAAACAGCCCATTCAATTGAAAAGTGAAAGGGCTACTGCCCTTTTTAATAGTCGAAAATAATACAAGAGTAGCTAACCCTTCTCCCACGCCAGACATTTCCCCAAACACATCCAACCAAAATTTCGAGATAGCCATTTCGTTCAGCATAGTTTATACGTCTGGAAATTTTTTTTTTGGGTTACGCCCCCCCCCCCAGCGCGTTTAAGTTATGCTCTGGAGGCATATAAGGTTTTACAGAAAGAGTGGTCGTATAAGCTTCGAAAGGGGGCTCATTGGATTAGTAAGCAGAAGTTCTAGCGCCCTTTTTAAGATTCAAAGTGATCGGAGGGCAGAGACCCCCCCCTCCACATCTTGTATTTTACAGAAATTTATCTGATAGAAGTTTTGAGATGGCCAAATATTGTCGTAGAAATTTCGAAAAAGGCTCAATCGATTGGAAACTGAAAGGGCTAGTGCCCTTTTTAAAACACCAGTTATTGAAGGGCTTAAAGTCCCCCCCACGGCAATCAATTTTCAAAACACATCTAATAATAATTTTAAGATAGTCATTTGTTCAGAGTAGTTGAAAGGTCTGGAAAAAATTTCTTTAAGGATAACAACCCCTCAAGGCCCTTAGCGCAGGGTTGTAAGTTACGCCCAGAGGGCATATAAGGATAAGGTGGTCGTATAAACTCCGGAGAAGTCTCATTGGATTTGAAATCAGCTGTTCCATTGACCTTCTTAAGAGTCAAATTTATCAGGGGAAACCGCCTCCCCTCCGCTAAGTCGCACTTTCTATAAATGCATTTGATAGGAATTTTTAGACAGCCATTTTATTCAAAAATAGTCCGAAGATTATTTAATAAAGCATTTGAGTTTGACAGAATCTCCCTAAGTCTGGGGGTAAGGGTTGTAAGTTATGCCCAAGGGGCATAAAAGGTTTTTATGGAACGGGTGGTCGTGTGAACTTTAGAAGAGGCTCATTTGATTGGAAATGCATCGTTCTAGTTTCCTTTTGAAAGCCAAACATTATGGAGAGCAACTAGCCCCCCTCCCCTGACATTCTCTTGTCCCAAAACGCACTCAATTGCGGTTGTGAGATAGCCACTTTGTTACAAACAGTCCAAAAATCCTATAACGATGTCTTTAGGGTGGACACAATCACCCAGAGCCCTTGGACAAGGGTTGTAAGGTATGCCCAGGAGGATTTAAAGTTTTTATGGGAAAAGGTGTCGCATAAACTTTGGATCGGGTGGAGCTCATTTGATTGAAAGTCGGAAATTTTAGTTCCCTTTTTAAAGTCAAAAGTGAATGGTGGGCAATCAGCCCCCCTCCCCCAAGCCTATCCTTTCCCATAACATATCCAATAGAAGTTTTAAGAGAGCTTTTTTGTTTAGCATTGTTGAAAGGTCAGTAACTATGTCTTTGGGGATGTCAACCTCCCCACATTCCTTAGGAAAATGGCTGTAAGTTAGGCGATTCGTTCATGGTTTACACATTGTAAATGTTATTGAGAAAGGTATGTATGTTTGAAGTTTAGTTTTCAAGAAGACGAAGGGCATTCAGGTGAGCCTTTCAGAGAATGCTGTTGGGAGTGTTGAACTAAATCAAATCACGTTATGTGTAGGCCTATACGGATTGTCAAAAGAGTGCAACACAGGAATAACTGAGCATATAAATTTGGAAAATTCGGGAAATGATAAGGGAGATGATGAAAAAGGCAATTTTTGATATTTGATGATAACCCCCATGCCTTCTCAAGACCACAACATAATTTGCGCTTTACTGAAAACAAAATACATTTTAAATGTTTCCAATTTTTTACTTTTGTAAATAAAAAATTATCAAAACATTATGGAATAAATATCAGTATATGTCAATTAAACTGATAATCCACTGTAATTTTTTTTTTCAGTAAAGCGCAAATTATGTTCCTGTCTTCAGCCCTAATTGTAATTTCTGTTCTTTTTGAGTTTCATTTCTTTATTGATATTCTCCATTTCTTAGGGCCAGGCTCAAACTACCACCCCCTCCCCTCGTGCTCCCCTAAATGTTCCTATATTCGGAGACAGATACTTTGTTTTTTAATATTTTCATCTTGATGACGCTATCCGTTGAGATTTGGCGGATACCACCCTCTTATACTCCTCTAAGTGTTCCTGTATTCGGAGATAGATGTTTTGTTTTTTAATATTTTCATCTTGATATACACTGTCCTTTGAGATTTGGCATCACCCCCACCCTCTTGTACTCCCATAAGTGTTCCTGTATTCGGAGATGGACGCCTTTGTTTTTTAATATTTTCGTTTTGATTACGCTTGATGTTGAGATTTGGCGCCAACCTGGTCAGTGACCTTCGTACCAAAGTTATCTCAGATTTTTCGGGTTACAATTTATTGTTTTTGTTGATTTTTTTATTTATTTTTTTTTTATAAGGAATGGACATAAGAATCACACTCACTTAGGTTTTTTTAAAAACAAACTCAATAATTCTTTTAAAAAGATATTGTATTTTAAAACTTCAAATGTTATGATGGTAATTAGTCCTTTCCGACAAATCTCGTCAACACAAAGGTCCGACTTAAAATTTTTCGAAATTTAGCTCAAATATTGAATCTAATTTTTATTTATAAAATGTTCACCAATAAAAATGATAAATAGAAATCAATCGGTTTACTCTATTTCTTTGCACCTCATTTTGTTCTTTAGGCACTTAAGCAATTCACAGTCTTTTCATGGTGTGTTATTTATCCCTTTATCGTTTACACAAGAAATTATAAAATGAAGCTTTGAGGCTGAGACGTAGGCAGGAGGGGGTAGGGCGCTAAGCCCTCCTCCCCAAATCAATCCTAAATTTTCCAGATTTTCTGGGAAAATCTTGTTTAAACTTTCAAAAAGTTACCTTTTCGTTCCCTTCCCACCCCACCCCTCCAAAAGAAGTGCCAGTACCTACTTTGAAGTCCAAAGGTGACTCGACTATTTTTTTTATTATTATTCCACCTGCTATCCTCTCACCGGTCCTAACTTCTTTACTTTCAAAACTAATAACTGTAGTTATATACCACTAATCTTTCATTCTTTCATCAAGTGATTACTGATATTTATCAGAGGCAAAAGTCTTTCGCACCGGCCCTGTGTTAGCAAAGGAAGAATAGTGGGCCACATGGGCCACAAACGAGCTATACGTTCAAATAACAAATTAAAAAACAAGGCTAAACAATACAATTTCTCCCAATTTGTGCTGGTAATACTTAGCCGATTTAGTTTTGGCCAATGTTATCTTGACTGTGTCTTAAACGAAAAAAAAAACATCACTGGCAAAACAATTTTTATTTATCAATAGCTTATAAATATATTTATCTTAAGATTAATCATACTGTAGTATCGCGTCAGTATGTAGCCCTTGAAGATGAGCATGCTTTACACTTCTATCCTACAAGTCTCTATCCACGATAAAGGCAACATCTCTAAGCAAATGAATTGAAGCCAACGAATGGCTTGGCTTTAAAAGCCGATCTCTAATATTTCTTGTCAACAATTAAACCAAAAAAACAAGTTTTTTTAAACTGAAAGTGAGGAGCGACATTAAAACTTAAAGCGAACAGAAATTACTCCGTATATGAAAGGAGCTTATCCTTGCGTTGAGGAGAAGTTCCCTCCTTGCGTTGAGGAGGGAATAGGAGCTATTCCCTCCTCAACGCAACGCTCTTTAAGCTAAAGTTTGACTCTCTCTCAACTCAACTTTTTAAAACAGTAAAAAACTTTTAGCGTAAAGAGTGGGGCGTTGAGGAGGGATCAGCTCCTTTCATATACGGAGTAATTTCTGTTCGTTTTAAGTTTTAATGTCGCTCCTTACTTTCAGTTAAAAAACTTGTTTTTTTTTGTTTAATTTCTAAACGTTTTTGAATTAATGCATGTTTTGATTTTGGCTCTCCGCACATCAATAATTAAAACGAAATCTGCATATTATTTTTTTTTGGCTAAATGGCTTTCTCATAGTTTTGATTGGACGATTTTGAGGGAAAATGGAGTGGGGGAGTAGGCCTAGTTACCCTCCAATTTTTTGGCTACTTAAAAAGACAACTAGAACTTTTAATTTTACGAACGTTTTTATTAGTAAAAATATACGTACCTTACGAATTAACTTACGTAACGAACTTCTAAATTCGTATGTTTTTATTACGTATATGAGGGGGTTTGCCCCCTCGTCATTACTTCGCTTTTTACGCTAAAGCTTAAATTTTGTCCCAATTCCTTAAGAATGATCCCTGAATCGCAAAGGCCGTAGAATGAATAGTTGAAAGTAATAAAATTACCTTATCTTAAAGAGCAAGGCATTAGGAGGAGGTGAACCCCTCGCCTGCGTACTAATTTCTGTTTGTTTAAGTTTTTAATGCTGCTCCTTCCTTTCAGTTGAAGAAACTTTTTCATATTTATTTTTTCACTGCTCTTTAAAAAATGATAAAAAATCCTGCGCCTCATTCATTGAAATTCTCTTCACCCATGACAAATTCCTCCATGGAAAGTTCTCCCCGTATGACCCCCTCCCCTCAGCCCCCCCAACCAAAAGAATCCCCTGAAAGTGTCTGTACACTTCCCAATAACCATTACTATGTGTAAACTTTGGTCAAAGTTTGTAACTTGCAGCCCCTCCTACGGGGACTGTGGGGGAGTAAGTCGTTCCGAACGCATACTCTTTAGGTTTTTTGACTATGTTGAATAAAATGGCTATCTCAGAATTTTGATCCGGTGACTTTGGGAAAAAAACTGAGTGTGGGAGGGGGCCTAGGAGTTTCTCCAATTTTTGGTCACTTAAAAACGGCAGTAGAACTTTTAATGTCCTTTAGAATGAGCCCTCTTGTGACATTCTAGGACCACTGGGTCGATATGATCACCCCTGGGAAAAAAAACACAAAAAAAAAACAAAGAAACAAATGAACACGCATTCGTGATCTGTCTTGTGGCAAAAAAAAAATACAAAATTCCACATTTTGTAGATAAGAGCTTGAAACTTCTACTGTAGGGTTCTCTAATACGCTGAATCTGATGGTGTGATTCTCGCTAAGATTCTATGACTTTTAAGGGGTGTTTTACCCTATTTTCTAAAATAAGGCAAATTTTCTCAGTATCGCAACTTTTGATGGGTAAGACTAAACTTGGTGAAACTTATATATTTAAAATTAGCATTAAAATGCGATTTGTTTGATGTAACTATTGGCATCAAAATTCCGTTTCTTAGAGTTTCGGTTACTATTGAGCCGGGTCGCTCCTTACTACAGTTCGTTACCACGAACTGTTTGATGGTCATATAACTGGCAGTTGTCAATCAATAGAAAATATAGCGTCATTTTTCTTTTCCTTCTTCGGCAAAAAAGCTTATGCGATGCACCAGAGTGGCTTTGCAATTGTGTTAGTCACATTGTTTCGTATATAAAATGGCAACTGTCAGTTAGAAGGTGTCTAGTTTCCATTTACACCTAGAAATAAGCCTATTTCCACTAAAGGGACAATGAAATCAGAGGGGCTTTAGTTCGCTCTTCATCGTGATCATAACTGACAAGTAATCAACTAAAAACGAAAATAATAAAAAAAAAATCAAGCTTAGAAAAAAATATGGTATTAAATCAATAAAAGGGATGTAGAGACTATAAACGGGCTAATCAGTAGGATCACAATCACTCGAAAGGGTAAAAAAAAAAAGAATACGGCACTGCACTCTACAGTCCCTACTGTCGGTGCTGATCTCCGTTTCATGGCCTTTCAGCCAGGAAGTGCAATGAGGGATTGGAGGCCAGTAATACTGTGCTTTCGCAAACCCTTCCTGTTTACCTTCCCCAATTTATCCGGGTACCCTTGAAAAGAGACTCGGGTGCAAGGCCCAAGCCCTTACGTACATACCTAAATGAATAGTTTGCATTTCTTAAAGGAAACTCAAGCTTACGTATAAGGGGCTTTTGTTGAATTTTGCAACAAGAAACCCAGAGCTTTCTGATGTAGCTTTCATCAGGATTGTAAGAAAACACACTTGTAAACTTCCAAAAATTTCTATATTAAGTTCTAAACATAGTATATTTTTCATATAAGATAGGATATAAAAACAAACTTAGGGTGTTGACGCTCTTATACGTTTTGTTTTTCGCTCATCGTATACAATAAACAATCTCTACTTAATGTCAGACATTGGCTGATTTTTATTTAATTTAATTTAAAAATTTTGCCGCAAAAAAAGTTTTTCAAAGAAAAGTAAAGAGCTCCATTAAGCCAAGAATGAGAAAGAATAAAGTCAAATAATCTTCCAAGCGTAAAACTACCACAAATCACTATCAATAAATAAATGAAACTCAAAACGGACAGAAATTACAATAATTACCCGAGTCAAACTCAAAACGAGCAAAAATTAACATGAGTAGAGCTAAAGAAAGAGAAGTGAAAACATTTAAAACGTTTATTTTTTTTTAGTAAAGCACAAATTATGTTCTGGTATTGAGAATGCATGCTGGTTATGTTCATCACTTTCGACTTTAATCACTTTCGACTATTAAAAGAGGCACTAGCCCCTTCAATTTTCAATCGAATGAGCCTTTTTAGAAATTTTTATGACAACAAATGGCCATCTAAAAATTTCTATTAGATGCATTTCAGGAAAATACGATGTGTGTATGGGGGGGGGATCCGCTCTCCGATCCCTTTGACTCTTGAAAAGGATACTAGAACTTTTGATTTATACGACTCTGTAGTTTATACGACTATCCTTACTATAAAAACTTTATATACCCTCAGGGCTTGACTTACAACCCTTGGCCTGAGGGCTGTGGGGGTTGTCATCCTCAAAGACAAAATTTCCAGGACTTTTAACTACACTAAACAAAATGGTCATCTCAGAATTTTGATTGGATGTGTTCGGGGAAATGATGGGCGTGGTAGGGGGGGGTAGTTGCCCTCTAGTCACTTTCGACTATTAAAAGGGGCATTAGTCCCTTCAATTTCCAACCGAATCAGCTTTTTTAGGAGTTTCTACAACATCAAATGGCCATTTAAAAATTTCTATCAGATGCATTTCGGGAAAATGCGAGGGAGAAATATGGGAGGGGGAGGTATCCACCCTCTGATCACTTTGAATCTTAAGGAGAGCACTAGAACTTTTGATTACCACTCCAATGAGATCCCTCCAAAGTTTATACGATCACGTCTTTTATATAAACCTTAAATGTCCCCAGGGCATAACTTACAACCCTTGCCCTGAAGCCTGTGTGTATGGGGGGGGGGTTGTCACCCAAAGACATAATTTCTGAAACTTCCAACTATGTTGAACAAAATGGCTATCTCAAAATTTGAATGGCTGCGTTTGGGGAAATGGTGGGCGTGGGAGGGGAGTTAGTTGCCCTCCAGTCTATTTTGCCTGTTAAAAGGAGCACTAGCCCTTTCAATTTACAATCTAATGAGCCCTTTTCGAAGGTCCTATCACAACTCCTTCGATACAAAGTGCCCTGGTCTACAAAAAAAAAAAAAAAAAAAAAAAAAAAAAAAAAAAAAAAAAAAAATTGTACCCACGTCGCCCTTTACTTAGGCAGCGCTATTGTGCTGTCTATGATTTTCTACCATGGATAGTTTGATCCATGATGAGTATCCAACTGCAAGACAAATTGACCCTTAGGAGAAAATTGTCCCTTAAAACTAATAGGAAAGAAGCAGAGATAGTAAATGGAGATTACCTGTTTGTGAACGGATGCATGAAGACTCCAATAAGGCTGATGTTGTTACAAGAAGGAATAAAAAGCGCCAAATGATCACGGTGAAAAGTTTTCGCATCCTTAATGAGTGTTCTTTTAGGCCCTCGTGCATGTAACCTACAATGAAAGATGTGGGGTGAAACGTTTGGAACTATTAGGATACTTTGGAAACGAAGGTGTTGTAAGAAACGTAGGAGCAAATTTAATCCATGGGTTCCAGATTCTTGAAAAGAGTGAATATAGATGAATAATATGAAAAATTAAGAAGGAATTGTAAATATCTTGACAGTTCAGAAGTCATCTATGTACTTCCGTATTGACACCACCGCAAAAGTTATCTCTAATATTGAGATAACTAAGAAATAGACATACTTTAACTGAGAGAGAGATTGAAAACCCAAAATTAAGGCAAAATATTGTTTTTCGAAATTTAGACGGGTTTATACGGGTTATTGTTTTTTTATTATTAACAACATATAGAGCTAAGAAATAGATATATGTTTTAGGATATGAATTTCATCCTGAATCTGAATATAACATTCAAATGTATCAGAAATAAACTTTACCCTCCCACCTAATGTTAATATATACACATATATATATATATATATATATATATATATATATATATATATATATATATATATATATATATATATATATATATATATATATATATATATATATATATATATACGTAATGAATTTTCCATTACTTACTTTCCATTACTTTACTTTCCATTACTTTGAGTCCCCCCCCCCCAACTGAAATTTTTGTCCGGCTCATAACTCTGACTGTCGAGCTGTTACAAGGAGATCCATCGTTAATTCTGAAGGGTAAGTATATCATGGAAAGGAATTTGTCATGACACACATAAGAAGAAATATATTCTAGGAGTATCTAAGCTGAAGCTCTTGTTTCTGTCAGAAAGAGCATTCTACATGAAAACAAAATTATTATCTCGCCAAAAAATGTTAGTGCTTAATATACCCACCCTAATCCCCCAACTTTTGCAGTTAGACTACCGACTCTTGTGTTCCTAAAGGAATATACTATTTAGATTTGGATACCCCCTCTCCTCCCAGGAAACACACTCTAACACAGAAATTTGTACAGACGGCTCTTTCTGACCCAGATCCTTACAAAACATTCAGTTTGTCCCAAATTATTGTCCCATATTTTCAACCTGTTTTGCCTATTTTCTAAGGTTTGGCAAAAGCCCTAGAGGATTTGATTTGTGCAGAAACTCTTTGAAAGAGATGACCGATAAAGGTGGTTCTAAATTTATTCCAGGAGTTTGCAAATTCTTCAAAATAACAAAAATAGATTAGTCAATTGGAATCGTATAAATCGCGATATTCCAGGATGTGGGGGTAGTATCTTTTTGTTCATGTGCTTAAGGCATGGAATCGTAGGGAAGATGCGTTTTCTTTTTTAATTTATATCAGTTTTCTTTGTATTAAATGAAAAAAAATCTGCTGAAAGACATAGACGTAGACATATTTATTAACACACTTGACATAGCACCACGAAGCACTACAACTGAGGTGTTTACAAATTACGTGAAATTGCACAAACACGAACTACAATTACTTTATGCTATTAAACATATCCGTGTAAAAGGGAATAAAAGAATGTTGATACTGCGTTGTGTGGCAGTTAACTGGTTCTAACTTGTTCTGTGTTCTGGTGAGTGCGTTCGGGGGTGCGTTCGCGGGAGGAAACACCTGCGTTTTAACCTTCTTAGGACGTATTGTCCAAATTTGAATAAAAATATTTTTAAGGTAGTTGTGGAGGGACCCAAGTTCCAATAATTCAATGGCCTTTTCGCAGGAAGTATAGCTTTCTCGCATCATAATTTTACAAGCATATTGTATGGCACGAAATCTTGGTAAAAGTAAGGAGTAACATTAAAACTTAAACAAACATAAATTTATTTGGTATGTGAGGGAGGCTGCCCTTTCCTCAACCCTTGCTCTATATGCTAAAATTTTAAAAATCCTTAAAAATACTTCTAATGCAAATTTGGCGGCCCTTGTGTTTGAGCAGTCTTTCTCAAAGAATTGTAACAAAAAGTCAAACTTCAGAATAAAGAGCTAGGGATGAGGAAGACGCAGTCCCCTCAGATACAGAATAATTTCCGTTAATTTTAAGTTTTAATGTTGCTCCTTACTTTCAGTTTACGAAACCGACCAGATTAAACCACGATTTACTGGTTTAATCTGCGTTTCTACATTCCATTAGAGTTTTCATAATTGGAAATTCTTATTTTTTTCAAAATTCGCAATGCCTCCTATTTTAAAATTCAGAGATACGGAGACTTTGAACCCTTGAAATATGAATTGTTTTTGTCTTGAGGCCAGGATAAAAACCTTCCTTGTGCAAAAAAAAGAAACGCAATCGAAAAATACCAAACATTTTTCTAGTTTTTCCTCTAGTAAAATATATATAGTGTAACATTTGCTTTAGAATTCCCTGTGCCGAGTTGCTCATAGTAATAAAAAGAGATGATGTGATGCGAGTTCATAATATTCACAGTACTCCTATACTAAAAGAAAGTCCCTGAAAGATCCAACTCCACCCCTAGCCCTGAGGCAAATCTCAACTGCAGCTTTGAAAAAAACTCATTTAAAAAGACCCCCTTCAATCAAATTCCGCCTCCATCTGAACGCGTAAAAATATCCCAATATAGAATTTTTTCAAACTAAACCTTAACAAACAAGAATACATTCAAAAAATGAAATGCCAAATGCCGATTTCGATCCCTTGATCTCCGCATAAGCAGTCTATTATTCTACCATCTAAGCCAGCTACGCTAAATATTTAGTTTTGCACATTTGCTGGATTAATGTACACAAACAAACGAGTTCCCATAAGTAGACATTCTCTAGCATTACCAATATTACCAATTATATAGTAAAAAATTTCGAGGGGTCTCCAACTTTTATAAATCAAGTACACCAGGTTACATATGTTTAGCGCGGCGAAAGTGTTCCAAGGGTGACAGAACTTTGCCACGCATGGTGGAACTGTGCGAAACACGAGGAGCTCCAAAATACACACCAGGTGGCGGAAAGTGGGTGAACCCTTGGTGAATTCAATGTTACAATTTCGGAGAGAATGTGTACAGTAGTTTTGGGGAAGACGACACGGACAGAATGTCTGACATCATACAGAATTTTTTTGTTACACTTTGCGTGTGGTGGCAAGAAGAGAAGAAAAGAAAAGAGCAGAAAGATCAGAGGTCATTAATACTACATACTTCAACCACTGAAGATCGAGCTGCGATATGTGAATGCATGGAAACAAGTGTCAGAAATGTTTTGGTAGAGTGTGGTCTGGATTCATGTGTGGAAATTGTTGGTATCAAAGTTGAACATACCACTGTGGAATCCTCAAGCTGTCTTGACCAAGCTTCGTTGCAAAAAATCTTCACTGAGAGATTGTTTGCCTGTTTATCCCGATACAACTCCAGGAAGCGAATGACCGTCAAATCTTGCGGTATCTGAAGAATGTTGGACAATAGCCCATAAAAACTTAGTAAAATGCAACTTAGTAAAGAGTGAACCGGAAACATATCTGGTGAGAAAAAATCGCCCATTGAAGCTAATTCAGGAACGGTGACTTTAATTTCATTTAATCTTAATTCAAATGAGAAGTCTTGGAATAAAAAATGTTTGTTTAAGATGGATTGAGAACTATCTGTATGGTAGGTCTTGAAATTTGTTTTAACTGTTGTAATCGCATCGCCTTTTCTTTTGAAGTGCGTTGTGCCATGGGGCTTCGTCCTGGGCCCTTTACTTTATCCAGTTTACGTGGAAATGATGTGCTTTTATCTGCAGGATGTATGTGTTTCTTCCTTTGCGGATGAAACTGCGCTAACAGTATTTGTAGCAAAACCTAACAATGCTCTCGAAAGACTGGAGGCGTTTACAGGTTTAAATCTGCTGTGCGTGAATGTTAAGTAGACGTTTTTACTGACATTCTGCAGCGTCGGTGATTCTGTCTATGTAAGTGGTAAAGTCCTATTGTGTGAAAAGCTTGTCGTACAAGTAAATTCACTATAATACCTTGGCTTCCTTATTGATTCTAATCTTTCGTGGACATATCACAGCGACGTTATTCCAGCAAAAATTGCACGCAGAGTAGGAATACCTAGAAGACTGAAACATATTCTGCCGGATCGTACTCTTCGCAAGATATATCCACCCGTATATTTAATACGGATGCTTAGTTTAGAGCAGCAACTTTTGTATGTAAAGAATTTTAAGACATCAGTACATGCTTTAAGTCTCTAAGGCTACTCAATATTGGACAGAGTCTAGTTCATGATATTCAATCTAGTTCATGATGATGATACAAGAAGATGTGAAAACTTGGTTGTGGAGATTAGAAATAGTTTGAGATCTGATTTTACTTTGATTTTACCCTTCTTTACTGAATTTGCTTCTTGTGAGTGTTAGGGTGGCTGAGCACCTCCCGCAGTATATAAATAAATTAAAAGAGTATTTCTTGGGGAATTATTTAGTATTTAGGAGGGATGAGAGTGGGTTATAGGGCTGATAGAGGAATCGATGAAAGAGGTAAAGGAGGCTGGATTTGCATTATTATGGTGGTTTTTCCCTGGTGGTGTATGTGAAAAGTTGATTTTTCTGGTAATCGCTACGCGTTAGCAAAAATTAAAGTCTTTCCCCAGCGTAGTGATTTCTATTTGTAATGGGTTTATATTTTTATTTATTGTGTTAAATAAGTCAAAAGTCAACAGTGAATCACTAATCTTGAGTTCACACTATTAATTTATTTTCGTCAAAGAGTATCATGGTCATAATTCAATTCATGCTTTATTATTTGCTGAGATAACTTTTCCGCTCTGTTGGAAGTATCAGGGACACAAAAAAATTCTATACAGTTGCACAGTGTTAAATTTGTCCCCAATTATTTCCTAAAATAGTCCGCTTTAAGGCATGGAAGAAGGGTGTTTTTCATTTCACTTAGGAAGGGGGCAGCACCCATACTAGTTACGACACTGCCTAGAACATGTTGTTGTAGAATAAACCAGATCCAGGTGGCCTTGTGGTACAGCAGGAATGCCCGTAAATAATTACCCTCTTTTAATTCAAAGCTTCTCCTTGCGTAGTGAATACTGGTGTGTTTTATCTCCACGGACGGTCTAGCAATGAAAAATCAGACATTGTTAATTTTAAACTGGCGTCAATTAATTAGAGAACAAAGATAA
The DNA here is from genome assembly GCF_032884065.1 of Artemia franciscana. Taxonomy (NCBI): domain Eukaryota; kingdom Metazoa; phylum Arthropoda; class Branchiopoda; order Anostraca; family Artemiidae; genus Artemia; species Artemia franciscana. Next base: position 2,126,329 of record NW_027062709.1, read on the forward strand.
TTTTATATAAAATTTTGGCTGGCGACGTTTCAAAAAAGGAACAAGCTTAGGATAAAATACGTCCTTTCTTACGTAACACTGTTTGATAATTACGTCATTAGCACTAATTAAATATAAATATTTAAAAACAGTTCATAAGTATAAATATGTTGTTTTCATGGAGAAAACAAGTACTAAATTAATTCCCGTGGATAGTCATTTAATATTAAGAAGAGCTAAATTAAAAGTTATTGATAGAAAGACAGTTAATTAAGTCTTGTTTGTTTTGTAAATAGAGGGCAGATAATTTTGTAGCAATTCGTTATCATTAAGGGAAGAAACTTGGGAAGATAAGTGCAATTGGCCTATTCTCAAGAAAAAAGGATTACTTGTTCTTTCTTGTCTTAAGAAGATTAGTAAGAACAATAAGAGCTTTTGAATGGGAAAGAATCTGTTCAGTAACAAATAAATAATTTACCATAGGGTTGCAAACTAATTTAATTTTTGTACACTAAAGTACGCAGTGGTGTCAATTAACAAAATGTCGAAGGGGGCAAAACTATGTTTTTCAAAATTTAGGGGGATGGTGCATAAATTTCTCAATTCTTCCAACGAAAATACCGAAAGAGATATTTTTTAATGAAAGTACTCAAAAAAAGAGGATTTTTCAAAATATAGAAGGAGGAAAAATCTAAGAAGTTATAAAAAATCTAGGCGTATTTTAGGAGCAGGTACAAGTCCGATAACCCCTCTGCGCAAATACCTGCACAAGAGGTGTGGAGAGAAGACCAATGTGCTATATTGCGTACCCTTAAGACAGATTTGCACAGACAATTCTAATACCGAATAATTTACCATGGGATTACTCACTATGTTGCTTCCTCTACATTAGAGTAAGCCCGTGCATAGGAGTGCTATTTCACAAAATATAGGAGGTATGGCAAAATGAATTTCTCAGAATTTAGGGATGGAGATAATTTTGATATTTTTTCCATTTTTTTCAACAGAAATACAGAAAATGTGCATTTTTCAATGATAATCTCCAAAAAAACTTTATTTTTCAAAAGGGAAAAAATTTTGGAGAAGACGAGAATTCCGGGAAAAGGGTGATAAGTAATTTATCTGTGGGTACTGAGTCTTTTCAAATTATGTGAAATTTGTAAGAGATTGCAAAAAAATTTAAAAAATTGCATCTTTAGGAGCGGGTACGAGCCGGATAGCTCTTCTAAGGAGACATCCGCACAAGACGCAAGGAGAGAAATCTGATATACAATGTTGCGTACCCTACCGCTACGATTGATTTTCCACAATTCCATGGACTACATTTCCCACTGTACCAGGGAAGTCCTTTGAATCTATTAAATAAAAACAAGTTTTTTATAACTGAAAGTAAGGAGCGACATTAAAACTTAAAATGAACAGAAATTACTTCGTATATGAAAGGGGCTGGCTCCTCATCAACGCCCCGCTCTTTACGCTAAAGTTTGACTCTTTCTCTTAACCCTAATTTTTAAAACAGTAAAAAACTTAGCGTAAAGAGCGGGGCGTTGATTAGGAGGCAGCCCTCCTAATCAACGTCGCTCCTTACTTTCAGATAAAAAAAACTTGTTTTTTTTATATTTAATTTCTGAGCGTTTTTGAATCAATGCCTTTTTTATTTTAGCTCGGCGCAAATGAATAATTAAAACGAAAATTACATATTTATTTTTCTGGCTAAATGGATTTCTCATAGTTTTGATCGAATGACTTTGACAAAAAAGGAGCGGTGGAGGAGGCCTAGCTGCCCTCCGATTTTTCGGCTACTTAAAAAGGCAACTAGAACTTTTAATTTTTTACGAATGTTTTTATTAGTAAAAGATATACGTAACTTACAAATTAGCTTACCGTCATTACCTTGCTCTTTACACTAAAGCTTAAATGTTGTCCCAATTTCTTAAGAATGGCCCCTGAATCACAAAGGCCGTAGAATAAATAGTTGAATTTACTAAAAATACTTTAGCGTAAAGAGCGAGGTATTAGGATGAGGTGAGCCCCTCCTATGTGTAATAATTTCTGTTCGTTTTAAGTTTTAATGTTGCTCCTTACTTTCAGTTGAAAAAACATGTTTTTTTATTTAATAGCCTAAAGATTGAGATATTGGCTAAGATATTGGCGAACTCCCTCATATACGTAATAATTTCTGTTCATTTTAAGTTTTATTGCTATTCCTTACTTTCATTTATTTTTTTATTTTTTTTTCTGATAGTTTTTTAAATGATGTTAGAAAATTTGGTGCCCACTTCATAGAAATGTTCCTTCCCCAATGAAAACATCCTCCATGGAAGGAACCCACTGCCAGAAAAAAAACGCTCTTGAAAACGTCTGTATACTTCCCAATAACCAATACTATATGTAAACAATGGGCAAAGTGCATAACTTGCAGCACTTCCCCGAAGACTGTGGAGGATTAAGTCATCCTAAAAGACACAGTTGAGCAGGGTCGCTCTTTACTTACAGTTCGTTACCATGAATCGTTTGAAAATGATCATATTGATATTTTAATCCGATGCCGTGTAGGGCTAAAGAGATGCATACTGGAACAAAGGACATTTAAAGCGTGGTTGGCTCCCCTAATCGTTTCAGCCCTAAAAGGGGGGGGGGGTATTACAACCTACAGCTTATGACCTAATTATCCTTCTTTTACTTTTCTAAAATCATCAATTCTATGTTTGAGGCTGAAGCAAATCAAATGGAAACAAGGGCAAAGAAAACTTCTAGCTGGCTAATGCAGAAAACTACATTTAAAAGTATTTAGAATTTTTTTTTATTTTCAATCATTTTTTGGGAGTTTAAGCCTCAGGGGAGTTTCATGGCTTAAATGAATTTCCGAAAAACGAAGGGGGGATCTTGGGTCTTCGGCTCATGTCAAAATACAAAGATTGTTTTCTAGTGCTATGCCTGGTGATGTCATACCTTCTCAGGTTTAAATTCTGTGATATGTAGGACATAAATTCTATAATGAAAGTCTAGGAAAATAGGCTTCAAACCCTTCAACAGATCATTAATTGAATAGGAATTTATGCACCTTATTAACGTTACGAATTGACATTTTATGAGCGAAAGCTGATTATTAGCCAAGTTGCTATATTAATAATAGTAGTCATAATAAACAAAAAAAAAACAATTTTACCGTGTTTAAAGACTCGTATTTTAAAAAGATGAACCAAACGTCAGGTATGGAATTCCTTAATGTGAAGCTAAGACAAGACACATTTGAGGTATGGAATTCCTTAATGTGAAGCTAAGACAAGAGACATTTTAGGTATGGAATTCCTTAACGTAAAGCTAAGACAAGACACATTTGAGGCATAGAATTCCTTAATGTGAAGCTAAGACAAGAGACATTTTAGGTATGGAATTCCATAATGTGAAGCTAAGGCAAGACACATTTGAGGTATAGAATTCCTTAATGTGAAGCTAAGACAAGGCACATTTGGGGTATGGAATTCCGTAATGTGAAGCTAAGACAAGACATATTAATGTATGGTATTCCTCAATGTTAAACTAAGACAAGACATATTTTGAGGTATAGAATTCCTCAATGTGAAGCTTTCTCACAACAACTGAGAAGTTTGAATGAAGTTAAGATATTTTGAAGCCAAAATTGGAGCTTTTCAAGTCAGGTACGTTCGCAAGAGCTTTTTTAGAAGTAATCATAAAATTAAATTATTTGATAGTTTGAACTAAAGTTCTCAGAAATTCGAGAAAATTTAGGATTTAGGGCAGACCAGTATTGTATTTGTTTTTGTCTCTCTCTCTCTCTCTCTGTATGCCAATGTGTATGAGCAGTGGTTTGCTTGTCTCTGTGTCTGTCTGTGTACATCTTCTTCTGTGGGTGTGTGCGTTTTTCTTGTCTGTCTGTGTGTGTCTGAATCTAATTGTTTGTATGTATTTTGTCACTCTCTCCCTCTGTGTGTGTGTTCGAGCGGCTGTTTGCTTGTCTCTATGTCTCGCTTTGTGTGTTCATGTGTCTCACTCTACTTGTTTGTATGGGTTTTTTTTCTGTCTCTCTCTGTATGCCTATGTGTCTGAGTGGCAGTTTGCTTATTTCTCTGTCTGTCTGTGCGTGTGTTTGACTCGGTGAGCTTGTATGCGTCTCTCTCTATATGTCTCTCTCTCTCTCTCTCTCTCTCTCTCTCTCTCTCTCTCTCTCTCTCTCTCTCTTTGTCTATGTGTCTGAGTGGCTGTCTCTGTGTTTGTCTTTTTATGTTTGTGTGTCTGACTCGTTGTGTTTGTGGGTATTTGTTTGTATCTCTCTCCGCACCTGTGTGTCTGAGCGGATATTTTCTTGTCCTCGTACGGTTTCTCGTTATATCAGGCGAGAGTATCATAAAGTAGTGCAAGATGTTTGATAATATCAGACAAGATTTTGGTAATGTCACGCAAGATTTGGAAATACTTGGTTAAAATCTTTATCAATATCGCAACCTTTTATCATATGGCACCCTTTCAAAAAACAAGTCACTTGACAGGACCAGCTGCTAATAGTCAAAAAATTCTGAGTCCTGAAAATTCTAAGTAAAAAAAAAAAAAAATATCACTACAAACATTATTTTTCGAATAGGAACAATCACGACTAACATACCTATGTCATCTTCATTTCGTATTTCGAAAATATCAAAAATGATTTTTTTTTTTTTTTTTGTTCTAAGTACATTTTATGTCATTTTAAGACATGAAAAAAAAGTTAAACAAATTTAACATGTTTGCATAACAAAAAGTTATGCAAATATATTGCATTAAACAATGCAATATATTTGCACATTAGCCGGTGGGAGGGTAAAACAGCAAAACCTAACCTTACCACCACCACCCCACCATTAATGGGCAAAAATATAGCCTGAACTATACAAGTATAATGTATTCTGTCACCCGTCTTTTGTCTTTGTGGCTATGAAACCAGTTTTCTTAGATCTTACATTCAGCAAACTTCTCGATTATGTTTGTTATATTATAATACACGAGTACCGTTAATTTTGCTAGTTCTGTCATTCTGTCACCTTAGCAAAGCAGACTACTGCAGAACCAACAATCGGGCTTGAGGTAAATATCTCTTCTGTTTGGAAAACTATGGACCAACTTCAAAATTTATTTTGACAACCCTTATGAAACGCAAATTCAATGAAGGTAATCTTTGGAAGCACAAAAACTGAATAAAATGCCATAATATCTGTTATATGCTGAAAGACGGCAACACAGGAAAAGATACAAACTAAATTAATCCACTTCTTTCCTATTTTTCCGTCCCTTATAACATGACCCTCACGTTTTTTAATTCCTTCCCTAGATGATGAAAATTTAGAAACCTGGCAGGAGAACGACCCATTCACAGTGAGATACTAATGGTTCAGGGATTTAGATAGCGCTGTCTTGAGCCAATCAGATTTTTCGTAGAATTTTTTGATTGGCTGAAATATTTACGAAAATTTCAGATTTGCCTGCATTAGCCCTAGTCAAATTTCTTTATTATTGTTAAAATCTTATTTGTTAATAGGGCATAATCTAATTGCCTTCAACAAAATAAAATTCCTAGCCATATATAATCACACATTTTACGTCCTGGCTAGTTTCTTTGTCGCCTTTTTGCAGTTGGCGTGATTGGACGGCTCTTCTATTTTTTTTTTTTTTTAGGATTGGATTTTTATTTCATTTTGAGTATTTAATTTAGTTTACTTAGTTCTTATTTTGCACCAAGGACAGCGAAGCTATGGTCTTGGCTGAATTTTCATTTTACATTTGTCACTAGCTGAAAATATGTCTTTTTTTATTTGTTCCACTTTTTAATCATACTTAGCCAACAGTAAAATACAGGTCTTAGGCGTTATTTTGAGACACAAACATATTTTTAACAAGGGATCTACATGTCTCCTATCAGGAACGCTAGGGGCTAAATTTGAAATTTCCAATGACAACCCTTACGAAACATAAATTCAACCAAGGTAATCCTCAAATACATAAAAAATGGATAATTAATAAAAAATTATTCGAAAAAAAAAGTTCAGAACTGTCCCTATCCTCTCTAACATGTTAGAATATAAAGAAGTTAGATAGAAGTTGATAAAAAGAAGTTGTATACTCGGGAACATAAAAACTCATAAGCATTTAAGGGCAGAAATAGAGGCCCTTAAACAAAGTAAGACGAAAATTTTATCTTTCAAATATCATATTCCCAAAAAGATCAACAAAAATGCACGGTTCAGTTTATGACTGGATTCTACCAAGTGATTAATCTTGTTAGCAACTTCTAATATTATATCTAAATTTCAAATTTCACAGATATTCTGCTCAATTTCAAAATACTCTGCGGGTCCCATGTTCTAAGCACACTCAGATCTTAACTGAAACTTGGGGCAATAGGTAAGCAGCTTCAAAGAAAACTTTAAAAAATAAAACCTACTTCTTGTCCTTGTAAATTCTAATACCCTGTGTTTAAATTTAAATATTTGGATCCCCCCTCTATCCTTGAAGAGGGATGCACACTCCGTAATTTGAATAACTGGGTGGAATGCTTGCCTCTAATGAACGCCGGTGTTAATTTCTTAAAGGTTTGATTACCATAACTTCCACAAAAACATTTAAAGAAATAATTATTGCATTTGATTTTTTTCTTATTTAGTTTTTTATTTAAATAGATTGTAAGCATGCAGAAGGTATTAGGATTTCTAGTTTAGATTTTTAAGGTGGCCTCAGAGCCTCCTGATAAGAGAGTATATAGGCCCAAAAAGCTATATTATTGTCTACACCCCCCCCCCCTATTAACAGAGTTATGCACTTATTAAAATATTTTATGGTCCAGTTATTAACCCTTTCATGCCTGTGGTCACCATACGGATACCGCTCGCCTCCTATTTTTTTTCTCTCGACTCGACAAAGTCACAACCGTGATTTCTTTCCACTAGATAGCGCTTGCTTGACTCTGTCGCTTTTGAATTTATTGTCCCTCAAGGCTTTACCCGAGTGGTCGAGCGAGCGTCCAAGTTTAGACAAAACTTAAAATGTCGAAAAAGAGGAAAGGTGCAGATTTCGACCTCGATGACCTGGACGTTTCTGGTAAGTCCAGAGCCTGATTATGATCTTATTTTGTAGCTAAGAATGCGTTCTTTCGAATGAGATATCATTAGTCTAATTCTGAGCTATAGTTTAGCCGCAAACAAGGTTGCTAACGATCGGTTACCAAATGGTCACGTCAGGCATTCAGTGCCAAACCATACCTAGGCAGATTTGTACAGCAAACGAGGCAGCAAGTCCTTTTTATGATCGGGAATAGGCACATTTTCTTTCTGTTCCTCCTTTTTACTGAAACAAGGGTAAAAAAGCTATTTTGTGGGATGCCTCAGGCAAGTGTTGAGGCCAATGGCCTATTTTATTGCAATATACTATTATTATTGTTATTATTAAGTGATGCACTTACCTTGAATTTCTTTTCAGCTGATCCAAGCACGAGCTCTGACTCCATGAGAGGTCATGGTCCCAAGCCCTTGGAAGAGAGACTGACCAAGGAAAGAAGTAGAAGAGTTACCAAGAAAATGACTGCATAAGAAGCAGCAAGGCTTTTATTCATACCTGATTGTGATTCAGATCTCGATATCTCTTCCGACGACGACGACCCAAACTGGGCACCAGACAATCCAGATCAAGAATTTCAGCCTTTACGTTCTCTCAACTGTTATGGCAATGAAGACGGAAGAGATGAAGAGGATATCGACCACATAGACGACATCCCTTTAGCAATGTTTGGCGGGTTCGAGTTGGACAATGGCGATGACACGGATCAATTCGATTTGCCTCTCCCGGGCTTGAATGATACAACAGCGTCAAACAGTTCTTCAAGCACATCATCAGCACCAGTGTGAGCTTCTTCTGCAATACAGTCAGCAACAGTTACTGCACCTGCTGAACCCTTTGTCCTTACAAGAGCTCAAAAAAATGCTCCTTCCCAAGCAGTGGCCGGTCTAGTAACTCCAACTGATGCTCCTCAGGTCACGGCAAAACCAGTAGCAAAAAAGAAGGTAGCGAAGGAGGCAAAGCAATACAAGTGGATAAAAACGGAGCCCGAACCTCGAAATATTACATGGAAGGGTTCTATGCCACACTATGACGAGGTACAACCGCCCCTTGATCTCTTCCGAATGTTTATCACAGAAGACATTCTTACAAACATTGTGGACCAAACGAATCTGAATGCCATGAGAAAGAAGAATCTTGCTCTGAAACTTTCGCTTGAAGAGCTGCGCAGATTTCTTGGAGTTCAAATGCTTATGAGCATTCTCAAACTTCCGGCTATTAGAATGTACTGGGAGAATGGAATAGGATATTCCCCGGTGGCTGATACCATGAGCAGAGATAGGTTCATCAGCTTGAGGTCTTTTTTCCACATTTGCGATGACACCTTAATGATACCGAAAGGGGAGGTTGGTCATGATAAACTGTTCAAGATCAGAAGACTATACGACGCATTCAGGGAGAATCTGAAAAAAAATAGACCCTGAAGAGATCCAAAGTATTGACGAACAGATGATCCCATTCAAAGGAAGAATTGGATTTCGACAGTACTTGAAGGACAAGCCCCACTCGTGGGGTGTAAAGGTTTTCACGAGAGCTGGCATCAGCGGAATAGTGTATGACATAGAGATATATACAGGAAAAGGAGCTGTTGAAATTTCTGAACTTGGCCAAGGTACTGACGTTGTCCTTCGGCTTGTAGAAAATCTGCCAAGGTTCATGAACTTCAATTTGTTCTTTGATAACTTCTATACTGGCATCGATCTCATTCACAAGCTCCGGGTTGAATATGGCATCGAGTCATGTGGTACAATACGCAGCAACAGAATGAGGGGTGCTGTTCTAGATACCGACGCCAACATGAAGAAGAAAGGACGAGGGTCAGTGGACTTCCGTTTTGAAAGACATTCAGAAGTATCGGTAGTAAAATGGTATGACAACAAACCACTCCATTTGGCTTCTTCATACTGTGCAGTCACTCCAATTGATAAGTGTCAGAGATGGGATGGCACAACACGGAAATACGTCGAAGTTGATCGCCCCCGAATCGTCCGTGACTACAACAAATCAATGGGGGGCGTAGATCTTGCTGACATGTTCCTGGAGCTTTACAGGACTGACGTTCGCTCTAAGAAATGGTATATGAGGATTGTTTACTACTTCTTTGACATGGCTGTGAACAACGCCTGGCTGATACACCGCCGACAGTGTAAGCAGATCAATGTTCAGCACAAGTCTCTGCTGTACTTCAAAATGGACATTGCTCGTGGGTTGGTTCTTACTGGCGTATCTCAAAGTCCTCGAGTTGGAAGACCATTCTTATCAGTGACCAAGCGCAATACGACTACCTCGCGAGACGGGATGCCTTCGGAATCAGTGAGGTTTGACCAGACCTCGCATTTTCCAGATACGACTGAAAAGGGAAGGTGTCGCTATGAGAAGTGCGTTAGGGGTGGAACCAGTCGAATCATGTGTTCGAAGTGCAAAGTTCGACTGTGTTTGAACTCAGATCGCAACTGTTTCACTAGTTTTCACCTAAAATAGTATCTGTATATACCTGACGTGACCATATGGTAACCATTCACATTTTGGATATGGAATGAAATAAAAATTTAAAACAAATAAACCTGTTCTAGTTGAACCTCCAGGATCACTCTCTGCTATTTTCAGAATTTTTACGCAACTCCTTCTTGGTTCAGGTCTGAAAGGGTTAATTTCTCGACACTGACTCGTCACGAGTTTCATTTGATATTAGGCATATATACATAAGCACAAAATTGTCTCGAGGAAGATCACTCATATTTTATAGGAGGAGGGCAACTTAGTAGTAACTGGAAAATAAGAAAATTTCAAACCAATTATAAAAACAGTTAGCCTACACACAAAACTCTTATAATATAGAGATTCAACAGAGAGGGGTCAAGGCACCAAGAGCCTCCCTGGATACAGGCCATATTCAATATATAAAAAAGTATTATATATAGACAAAATTTTATAGCCCTATATACAAAAATAATAAATATAAATATTATAAAACATTGTAATTATATATACATATATATATATATATATATATATATATATATATATATATATATATATATATATATTTATATATATATATATATATATATATATATATATATATATATATATATATATATGTATATATACAATATCTGCATAAAATATTATAATAAATCATAAAATAAAATGTAATATAAAAAACAACTTTGTTAAATATAATAAAATTAAATATTATAAATAACGATAAAATAAAATACATAACTATATATTCAGTATTCATTGCGTAAGATTAGGCTACTAAACTAATTAAGAGGAGACAATGGATAATGACGTACAGCCCTTGCTCATAAATTACTCCATAATTTATAAAATTTATAAGAAGAGTATTGTTTTTTGTCTTTATGCTTGTGTCTTTTTAGAAAATTATTCCTGATTTGGTAAAGACGCTTTCTTTGAATGAAATGCATAATCTACCTAATCCCCCAGTCTATGGGTAGCCCTTACCCTATGCATAAAATAGTGTTTATAGTCAATATTCATTATTTAAAACAAAGATAGTACAGTAAATAAGAGGAGGATGGACAATGACGGACCTTACTATAGATTACATTGTAATTTATCTAGTTCTTACTGTTGATGAAACGATCTTGAACTTTATCGTAAATAGTGAACAAAACAGTAATTAATTACGAAAAACCTGATTCGTTTCGCGTGATGTTGTTGCATTCTTTATTTTTGGCACAGTTTAATGACATTATAATTTAGCATTTTAATTATGGAGAATTAGCTTTCTATTTCGTTAAGCCGGTAAATTGCAAAATGTCTCACAGCTCACTTTAAATTTTAGCAGCTGACATGTGACATCAGAGAAGTTTCGAATTAATTTTTAGCCTTAGTTTGAACCTTACTCATTCAATTGCGGAACAACACAATTATGGAGCGTTAGCTTTCTATTTCGCTAGGCCAGCAAGTTGCAAAATATTTCATAGCTCCCTTTGAGTTTCAGTAGCCGACATTTGTCAACAGAAGGGTTGTGTCTTAATTTCTTAACTTTTTATTTTCCCTAATTGATTTAATCGTTGATGAAACGATCTTGAACTTTATCGTAAATAGTGAACAAAACAGTAATTAATTACGAAAAACCTTATTCGTTTCGCGTGATGTTGTTGCATTCTTTATTTTTGGCACAGTTTAATGCCATTATAATTTAGCATTTTAATTATGGAGAATTAGCTTTCTATTTCGTTAAGCCGGTAAATTGCAAAATGTCTCACAGCTCACTTTAAATTTTAGCAGCTGACATATGACATCAGAGAAGTTTCGAATTAATTTTTAGCCTTAGTTTGAACCTTACTCATTCAATCAAACAGTTCGTGGTAACGAACTGTAGTAAGGAGCGATCCGGCTCAATAGTAACCAAAACTCTTAAAATATTGAATTTTGATATAAATAGCTACATCAAAAGAATCGCATTTTAATGCTGATTTTAAATATATAAGTTTCATCAAGTTTAGTCTTAGCCATCAAAAGTTACGAGCCTGAGAAAATTTGCCTTATTTAGGAAAATAGGGGGAAACACCCCCTAAAAGTCGTAGGATCTTAACGAAAATGACACCATCAGATTCAGCGTATCAGAGAACCCTACTGTAGAAGTTTCAAGCTCCTATCTACAAAAATGTGGAATTTTGCATTTTTTGCCAGAAGACAAATCACGGGTGCGTGTTTATTTGTTTGTTTTTTTGTTTTTTTTTTTTTTTTCCCAGGGGTCATCGTATCGACCAAGTGGTCCTAGAATGTCGCAAGAGGGCTCATTCTAACGGAAATGAAAAGTTCTAGTGCCCTTTTTAAGTGACCAAAAAAATTGGAGGGCATCGAGGCCCCCTCCCACGCTCATTTTTTTCCCAAAGTCAACGGATCAAAATTTTGAGATAGCCATTTTGTTTGGCATAGTCGAAAATCTTAATAACTATGTTTTTGGGGATGACTTACTCCCCCACAGTCCCTGGGGGAGGGGTTGCAAGTTACAAACTTCAACCAGTGTTTACATATAATAATGGTTATTGGGAAGTGTACAGACGTTTTCAGGGGGTTTTTTTTGGTTTTGGGGGTAGGGTTGATGGAGGGGGCTATGTGGGAGGATCTTTCCTTGGAGAAATATGCCATGGTTGAAAAAAATTCAATGAAAAGGGCGCAGGATTTTCTAGCATTACTACAAAAAAAAAAAAACAATGAAAAAATAAACATGAAAACGTTTTTTCAAATGAAAGTAAGGAATAGCATTGAAATTTAAAACAAACAGAGATTATTACGCATATGAAGGGCTCTAAAAATACTTTTGCATAAAGAGCGAGGTATTTAGGAGGAGATAAATACCTCGCTCTTTATGCTAAAATATTTTTAGTGATTTCAACTATTTATTCAACGGCCTATTTGATTCAGGGGTCATTCTTAAAGAATTGGAACAAAACTTACGATTTAGTGTAAAGAGCGAGGTATTAACGAGGGTACAAACCCCCTCGTACACATAATAAAAATATAAGAATATAAAAGTTTGTTACGTAAGTTAATTCTTAAGTTACGTATATTTTTTACTAATAAAAACGTTCATTGAATATTAAAAGTTATAGTAGCCTTTTTAAGTAACCGAAAAATTGGAGGGCAGCTAGGCCTCCTTCCCCACCCCTTATTTCTCAAAATCGTCTGATCAAAACTAAGAGAAAGCCATTTAGCCAAAAAAAAATTAATATACTAATTTCATTTCAATAATTTATGTGCGGAGAGCCAAAATCAAACATGCATTAATTCAAAAACGTTCAGAAATTAAATAAAAAAAACTAGTTTTTTAACTGAAAGTAAGGAGCGACATTAAAACTTAAAACGAACAGAAATTACTCCGTATATGAAATGGGTTGTCCCCTCCGCAGTCCCACGCTCTTTACGCTAAAGTTTTAGTTGTTTTAAAAAGTAGAATTGTGGCAAAGAGTCAAACTTTAGCGTAAAGAGCGTGGGATTGCGGAGGGGACAACCCATTTCATATACGGAGTAATTTCTGTTCGTTTTAAGTTTTAATGTCGCTCCTTACTTTCAGTTAAAAAACTAGTTTTTTTTATTTAATTGCGGAACAACACAATTATGGAGCGTTAGCTTTCTATTTCGCTAGGCCAGCAAGTTGCAAAATATTTCATAGCTCCCTTTGAGTTTCAGTAGCCGACATTTGTCAACAGAAGGGTTGTGTCTTAATTTCTTAACTTTTTATTTTCCCTAATTGATTTATGGAACATTTTAATTACGGAGATTTAGCTTTATATTTCGTTGAGCAGATAAATTGTAAAATATCTCATATCTCCCTTTAGTTTCAGCCGCTGAAATTTGACAACAGAAACAGAGGAGTTTTGAATCAATTTTTAGCCTTTTATTTTTATCTTTGCTAATTGATCTATGGAGCACTTTAGTTACGGAGAGTTAACTTTCTATTTTGTTAAGCTGGCATATTGCAAAATGTCTCATAGCTCCCTTTGAGTTTCAGCAGCTGACATGTGACATCAGAGAGGTCTTGAGTTAAATTTGTATTCTGTTACTTTGATCCTTTCTCATTTAATTACAAAACAGCTGAATTATGGAGCGTTAGCTTTCTATTTCGTTAAGTGGGTAAATTGAAAAATATCTCGAGCTGTCTTTGAGCTTCAGCAGATGAAATTTGACAACAGAGGGGTTTTGAGTCAATTTTTAGCTTTTTATTTTTATCCTTACTCATTTAATTGCGAAACAGCTGAATTATAGAATGCTAGCTTTCTATTTTGTTAAGCGGGTAAATTGCAAAATGTCTCATAACTCCCTTTGAATTCCAGCAGCTGAAGTGTGACATCAGAGAGGTTTTGAATTAAATCTTTAGTCTGTTACTTTGATCCTTTCTCATTTAATTGCAAAACAGCTGAATTATAGAGTATTGGCTTTCTATTGCGTTAAGCGGTAAGTTGAAAAATATTTAATAGCTGCCTTTGAGCTTCAGCAAATGAAATTTGACAACGGAGGGGTTTTGAGTTAATTTTTAGCTTTTATTTTCATCCTTACTCATTTAATTGCGAAACAGCTGAACTATTGAATGCTAGCTTTCTATTTCGTTGAGCAGGTAAGTGGCAAAATATCTCATAGATTCCTTTGAGTTTCAGCAGCTGACATTTGACAACAGAGAAGTTGTTAATTAATTTCTTAGCTTTTTATTTTTGCTAATTGATTATGGAGCATTTTAATTACGGAGAGTTAGCTTTCTATTTCGTTAAGCAGGTAAATTGCAAAATATCTCATAGCTCTCTTTAGATTTAGCAGCTGACAATTGACGACAGAGGGGCTTGAATTAATTTTTTGCCTTTTATTTTTATCTTTTCTAATTATTTATGGAACATTTTAGTTACGGAGAGTTAGCTTTCTATTTTGTTAAGCTGGCATATTGCAAAATTTCTCATAGCTCCCTTTGAGTTTCAGCAGCTGACATGTGACATCAGAGAGGTCTTGAGTTAAATTTGTATTCTGTTACTTTGATCCTTTCTCAATTAATTGCACAACAGCTGAATTATAGAGTGTTAGCTTTCTGTTCCATTAAGTGGGTGGATTGAAAAATATCTCATAGCTGCCTTTGAGCTTCAGCAGATGACATTTGATAACAGAGGGGTTTTGAGTTAATTTTTAGCTTTTTTTATCCTTACTTATTTAATTAAGAAACAGCAGAATTACAAAATGCTAGCTCTCTATTTCGTTAAGCGGGTAAATGGCTAAATATCTCATAGATCCCTTTGAGCTTCAGCAGATGACATTTGACAACAGAAAGGTTTGGTTTTGTGTTAATTTTTAGTCTTTCACTTTGATCCTTACTTATTGAATTTCGAAACAGCTGAATCATAGAGTGCTAGCTTTCTATTTTGTCAAGCGGGTAAATTGCAAAACATCTCACAGCTCTCTTTAGCAGCTGAAATTTGACAACAGGCAGGTTTTGAGTTAACTTTTAGCCTTTTATTTTGGTCCTTACTCATTGATTTGTGGAGCATTTTAATTACGGAGAATAAGCTTTCTATTTCGTTAAGTTGATATATTCCTAAATGTCTCACAGTTTCCTTGAAACTTCAGCAGTAGACATGTGACGTCTGAGAAGTTTTGAATTAGTATCTAAGTCTTTAAATTTTTTTCTTTACTCATTTAATTGTGAGGCATTTTAATAACAATGAAACAACGATCATTGTTATGTCAAGCCGGTATATAGTAATAAGTCTCACAGCTCCCTATCGGCACCTGACACGTGACACCAGAGATGTTTATGAAATAATTTTTTAGCTTTTTAGTTTCATTTTTTTCTCTCGAGATTCTTAAAAGGTTGGAAGATAATAAAAAAAATGCGTTTTTATCTCTCAACATTAGCCTGTTTTATTCTTCGAAAATGAATAGTACCTATAGTGCAGTTCCAGTTGAAACAAATCCCCCTTCTACTTCAATCTATAAAACCTTTCACAGGGAAGCTAAAAAATTCAGTATTAAAAGCCCTTTTTGAAGTTTCAACCTCTAAATATTTTAAAGTTTATTATTTTTCTTATCAGAGACAAGTTTCCATTGAGATGCAAAATAACGTAACTAAATAATGACCGTTTTTTTAATTTGAACCCTTCATTGTTTTTCTAATCATACCATATTTTGTTTTATTGTATATAAAAAAAAACAGGCTATAAGTCTTAAAATAAAATACTTTCGGTTGCAAGTTTTCCTGGTGAAATTAAATTAGTGGAGCGTGTGAAAGAAGTTTTGAGCTTAAAATCTACTATATGTCCCTTTTTTACCATATTGCAACAATAAAAATAATAATTGAAAAACAACTTTATTACGAGCCCAACAAAGTCACTAAATGATATGCATCGCAAAAAAAAAACATTGCAAATATTAATCTTTTCCCCTCAACTTCCTCCAAATCAACAAGCTTTAAATTGCTATTTTTTCTTCCCCCATCAGTAGCACATTTATAGACCAGAATGATTGTCTTCTTTAAAGCCACTTGTCCCTAATTTTGTTAAAACAGAATTTATTATTTATGGAAGATCAAATCAAAAGTTGAAAAATATTTCTCTGAATGAAATTACCATTGATACTATTCATGAAATCAAAAGAGTATACACAGCAAAATATTTAGGTATCGTTTTTGACCCTACCATGAATTTTAAAACACATATTTCGTTGTTGAGATTAGAATTATCAAGATATATAGGTTTGCTCCACCGACTAAAATTTTTATTCTCATATAAGGTTCTAAGAATCCTATATTTTTGCCTAATTGATGCACAAATCCAATATTGCTCAGCTATATTTTTGCTGACTTTTAAATCACATATTAAACCACTACAAACCCTGCAAAACAAAGCTATTCGAATTCTAGATAAGTTTCTACAACACCCGAGGAGTACAGATATCCACTCTGAAACACGTACCTCTTACCTGTTTCTAGACATAATGACTCTCACACAGAAATCTCATCTCCTATTATCTAGTTGGTTTTTTAAGATTCAACATGTACATAATTTCTTTTTTTACCAGAATTTACTGTCCAAACATCAAAATTCACTGACAACTAGATGTGTTCACCCATACAAACTTCCTCTGGTGAAAAATGAAAGATCCCGTTTCAACCTCCGGTATATGATCCCATCAATAGCCAACAAATATTCATTAAATAAATTTGTTGAGTTACCAAAAGGATCTTTCAAGAGACGATTAAAAAGTCATATAATGGAATCTGCTTGCAAGAACGGTTGGTAAAAATTTTTAATTCTTAATTTTATTTTGGCCTCACTCCACTTACTCCACCTTAAATACTCTCATTAAAGATACTCTTTTTTTTATTTATTGATGAAATAGTGGTTCATTTTTCATTTGTTCTGTATCAATGAGGATTGTTAAATTTTGTTTATATGTCTTGCCCAGTAGTCGAGCTTGTCTCTCCATTTGGGCAAGTTGAAGATTTTGATGAATATGAATTTTTGAATAAATGAATCTGAATCTGAATCATGTACGCGATCTCCGGGAACTCAAAGATATCACCCTAAACTAAAGAAGAAGATAATCTTAAATGAGAATGCTGCTAGCACTCTGTGGGAGTGTGGATCACAACCTCAACTCCTAAATGACACATAAGACAAGAGTTATCCGTACCTGAGGCTGGCCTTCTTGTTTCATAAGCCTTTTATTTATTTTTTAGTTCTAGACGATTCACTCGAATTTTTAGCCAAGTTCATAATGTTTACATCGTTGCATCTAATTTGAATATTATTCCAAACCAATACTGTTTTTTTTTTTTTTTTTTAACTTGGGAACAAAACTCCTGACGTCCTCGATTTTCTTACTGCCTAGGTTCGAATTGGGATTTCATGGTGTTTTGTTCTACTCAGAAAACAATCCAGATTGATTTTTTGGAGTTCCTAGTCTCTCATTCCAAATATTTGACAGTCCTGTCCTATCTAGTATTGTCTGTTTTAGGGCCGGACTTAAAGCTTTGACACTTCTAGACCCAAGCATTTTTGCCGCTCCGTTTTTGCGAGATCTTTGGAAAAATTCCCAAAAATTCGGGGATAAGGGAAGCACTGAACAGATCGCAACTGATGAGCCAAAAGTAATAAAAGAGAGAGGTGATACCCAACTCTCAGCTGCCATTCTTGAAAGACAGCTGACATCTTGTAAGTGGCCACAGATTTCCTGTGCTATTTTGTCCAGGCTGTCCAGGCTGCAGTTAAGAGAGTTTTCCTTGCAAAAGAATAGAATGTTTGTATGTATATGTATGAAGCTTATACGTTTGTATGTAGTACTAAGTAGAGTAGAGAAGACTGCCACCTGCTGCCAACAAACCCTCTGGGGCTTTCTTAACAGGTGCTGCAAAGTGTTTTGTATACATTTTAAAAATAAAATTTATCTTATCTTATCTTTTTAAAATGTCTTTTCTATGGGCAGTGCATAGGCAGCGCAGTGGTGGGGTACCCCTGGCACTTTGACGATAAATCATATCAGCCCAGTTTTTATTAAGAAAAAAAAATTAGGCAGTGATAATTTATTGTGCCCCTAGGCCAGGGCCAACTGGGCCTATTTGTGGATCTGGTCCTGGTGACAATATTTATCGCTTATATCATAGTATTTCCAAAGAAGTCCCATTTTTTAACCCATCTTCTGGCAGGCTTATAGCTTTTAGTCCGCTCCGTATCATTTAACACCAGTCTACGCCAGTCTAAGCGCAACTCAAGGCACATCTTATAGCCTGATTATAAGTGTTGTTACACGGAGAATGATCATTTTTTTTTTTTTTTTGCGGTGATATTTATTTCAACCGTATTGCTTGGCCATGTTTCAACAACTCCGTAATGTATTGTACGTAGCAGTTTAGAATCAAAATGCAATTATGTACCTTTAAATCAGTTATCCGTGGAAGAATTGAGTTACGTGAATTGTTGGATAAACTGCGTTCGCTCTCTTTCCCGTACCATTTGGTGACAATATTGCTCCTAAATGTTTAAGTCTTTCACTTTCTTTTTAATGTTCACCCTTATAGTAAAATTAAGAGTTTTGGTTGTCTTTAATTGTATGTTGTGGATTCCTTTCAAAACAACTATCTTTGTCTTTTTAATACTCTACCAGCTTCTTTACGATTAAATAAATTTCCTGAATGTTCAACAGAATCTGGCACACCTCTGGAGACTCGCCTATTAGCGCCGTTACAAAAAGAAAATTAGCAACGGTAAAGTAGGGTTTCCTAAAGAAACCGTCGGTACCTGTTACCTTCTAAAATAATCAGACATACCCGTATCATTAATATACAGTGTAACAATCTGGGTGAAATACTATTATTGTGTTTAACATCACATCTAATTTAACGATGACGATAGGCCTTTATCTAAAACCATCACTATAAGTATTGTCCCTCCATAGGGTCGTATCCAGGATTTTTTTCGGGGGGAGGGGGTTAAAAAAGGACTTTTTATGGGGGAGTTTTATAAAAAAAACACATGAAAAAATTGTTTATATTCCATTATTAACGTTTTTACAAGTCAGACAAAGATTGGGGGAGACAAACCCCCTAGCACCCCTGGATATGGCCTTGTCACTAACTACACATCAGCTATCTATGTAACGAAAAGATTGTAGGCCTACATTCCAGAAATTCTAAACATTTAGAGTATCTAAATGTCTAAAAAGGCTATGCACAGCCATGTGGTTTTTGTTGGTGATAGTGGTGATAGTCATACTAGGCTGTTCCTCATGATTATGTGGCATAAACTATACATCAAAGCATACAGCTCTTTAGAAATTTTTCACAACAATATCAAAAGCTTGATTTCGTCAAGCTTTCTTCAAAACTACCAGGGTGGGTCCTCAACTTAAAGATTACAAAAATGTACAGCCATGCTTTAACTTACCATATTTTTATACAAGTGCCTGATTGGGTAATACCCTATTTTTACCGTTTTATTCTTTCGAAATCCTACCTCTTCCTGGCTCAAAATCATTTAATTTTCTAACCATTCCGTTAAACTAAAATCTAATATTTTTTTAATGTTTTAGTTTGACGTTTTGCAAATGATATTTGGGCATAATCAGGTGATCCAATTAGGGGGACAGAGGGCAATTGTCCTCCTTCTAGACTTCGAAAATACCGTCTTATTTCTATTTCATAGCAATTTTCTGTTTTAACTATGTGCTATATTAAAGCAGCGAGACGGGCAAACTGGTCGCTTTATTTGTCACCCTTGTGCTCCGTTTTTTCACAACTATTAAATAGCACTGTACTCCTAAAATTCCTAAAAATGGTGTCATATCGATACATGAAGTGCACCGTTAAAACTGCCTTGTCCGAAAAATTGGCTTGACCAACAAGTAAAATCTTTGGTTTTAAAAACCAGGAAGTGGCTGTCACCACAATATTCTGTATCGAAAGCATCTTTTTTTTTCCGTTTCTCCTTCTTCCCAGCTAGCGGGGCACTAGAGCATCATAGAGAGCACTTTAATGGCTCATTTTAAAAGAAATTGTTAAAAGTTGATATTAAAATATAAAAAATGAAATAATTTTAATCATTGTCGCAGTGGTAGCTGCAACCTAGCAGATCATGGCATGGCTGCGGCCATAAAAAGATCTATAATTACTCCCTGTTTTGGCATATTTATTCTATGTTGTTCTGTTTTTTTATTGTCAATTGAAAACTCGAAAACAATCCTTGCCCTGCCCTAAATTTTCCTGAATCAGTGCCACTGGGCATAATTAGGGCATAGTAATAATTAATAGCTATTCTTTAATTGATCCAATTGTACACAAGCGTGTTAAGGAGTAACACCATATCTTTCGCGGTTTTTACTTTCGAGACCCTGCCTGTTACTTACCCTCCCTGTCCCTCCTCCCTGTCCCTGTCTGCCGTTAATTTTCTAACCAATCTGTTAAACTAGAATCTAATATTCTGTTTAATATTTTAGTAAGACTGCATTAAGAATATTTGGACATCAGTCAGGTTGGTATCCTTTTTTAATTGGCAAAAACAACGATGTTTTCCACATCCATGGCCATTCCCCAGAAGTTGGAACTAAAAAAAAAAAAAAAATATAAGGAAAAGCAGCATAAATATACGTAGAAATTCTTTTGAAATCTTCGTTGGGACTCCATCAATACTTGGAGCGCGTTATCTCCTTTATCACTTATTTTACGTCAATTTGTTTTTTCGCTACCGGTTTTTGCCAATCGGAGTTATGTCCACTCAGCGGGTGAGCTCTGCGTAATCAGGATTCAAACAAATTACCTTGCTGGTCCGTGTAATCATGTCATTGTATATGCCAGCCACGTGTCGAGATAAGTTACTTTTGGCTGGGATACAGAGGAATTTCGTTTTACCTATCTCCAAAAGAACTTTTTGTCGCTCTCTTTATTAAAATGGGCTAACTCTTCCTTACTTTTTTGAACAGATTTCTTCTTTTCCATTTTAAAAGCTGTTTATAGTCCCTATGCAAGAATTATAAACATTTTAACTAGTCTAACTCCATTTTCCTTATTCAAATCTACCTATCTATTTCTTGAGTTACTTCTAATTTCGATTTTCTTACTCTGTATAGAGAAAATTGAAGGTTATGTCCTAATAAATAAAACATTTCCTGTAATTTTTTTTCTCTCTCTCTTGTTGGAATAAGATTAGTGTCAGAAATGTAACAGCTTTCGGAGACTTCATTTTTATTAGGCTATTTTAAGATAACTTTAAAGACGTTTACTTGAAGCTTATACTGTTTTGAAGTTTTTTTATTAGCAGGTATACGCACAGTTTTTGTTCCAGAATTTTTCTATTATAATGCTAAATTTTGAAAGAAGACGGTTATGTTTTGCTAAGCGAAAACGACTGAGGACAACGCTGTCTTAATACTGGCTGGCACCTCTATTTGAAATGATGACTTTCTGGTGTCCCTCTCTCTCTAAAATTCAAAAAAAACCTAACCGGAACAGCTCAAATCAATTTATACCACTACTATTAATAACAACTCACCACAGCACCAAGCCGCCTGAGGTCAACACAGTTACGCACGCTCCTCCTCCATCCAAATCTATTCAGAGCCTCCGTCTTTACACCCTCCCAAGAAGTTTCAATTTCCTTTAAATCTTTCTTTATGACATCATTCCCCCCGGACGAGGACAAACTGGTTTCCATTTAGCCCTAGACGGTTGGCCGAAAAGGACAATCTTCGACAATATGTCATCCTTCATCCGCAGAACGTGCCCTAATCATCTCAACCTTTCTTTCATTATAGCCCAAGAAAGAGGGATTGAACTACACTTTTCGTATAGCCTACTGTTTAAAATACGATCAGTCAGCCGGGTGCCCAGAACAATCCGTAGTCAATTTTTCTGGAAAACATCTTGTAAATTTTTATTCGCTTTTCGGAGCGCCCATGCTTCAGAGCCATATTTGACCACTGTCATCGCTGTACCTTCGAAGACTAGAAGATTCTAACCTTCGTTTGCAGACTTTTCTTCCTATTCTTCCAAACTTTTTTTTTTAATTGTAAAAAAAAACACCCTGAGCCTTGGCTATTCTACTTTTAACATCTTCACTGTTCACACCTTCTTTACTAAGAATACTACAAAGGTAAGTGAAGCTACCCACCTGATCAATCTTTTCGTTACCCAACGTCACCTTTTCATTTTCACTTATTCCTAGTCTTAGTAACTTAGTCTTCTTAACATTAGTTTTCAAACCTATTTTAGCACCCTGAACTCACAAAACCTCTAAAAATTGATTCATTTTGCTCACACTTTCATCTAGAATGCTTATCGTCAGCACATCGTCAGCACAATCTAAGTCCAGTAGAGATTTTCCTCCCCATTTGATTCCGTGGTCTTCCATTGCCTTTCCTGTGCTCCTTAAGACGAAGTCCATCAACATGATCCAAATAAAGGAAAATAGAGCACAACCCTGCTTAACTCCTGCTTAACTACAAAACCAGCTGCTCACATCATTTCCTACCTTAACCGCAGCGGAATTATTCTCGTATATAGCACTAATCACTTTAATATATTTGTCTGGTATACCATATAAGGATTATACCTTTGCTAAAGCTCTTCTATCAACAAAACTGAACGCTTGCTCATAATCTATAAAACTGAGGACCAAAGGTGTTTGACAACTAAGGCACTTCTCAATTATTAACGTTCTGCGGTGGTGTTCTGCGTCACCATGCAGTTTAGCCCATTACTGGGAGAAGGTTTGTAACTCATGGAACCTGTAGACATGCCGGTGGGCCCTGTTGAGTGTACCTTTGAGGGGATTTCTTCCTCCCTCACCTGTATTTATGGCCCTGGGCAAGGATGCCCATATTTCTATTATGGACTCCCAGGGACAAGGTCCGCCTTGGTACGTGCCTCCTATAGAAATACGCTACACTATCTGTAGGATGCTCCCCTATCGCCACCTGGGGACACGCTGAGTGGCCTGGGGGACGCTCTTAAAGAGCAGAAGACTCAGTTTAGTGGCCCTATTACTCCTGTTACTGACCAGCATATATGGCATAAATGCTGAATTTCAATCCGAGACAGTTGACCACATACTTAATCTTTACCAGTGCATAAACAAGAAACTTTTATTGTGTCGAAACCCAATTTTTCCCGTCTAAGAGACAAATTTTTCCCTCTGCCAAAAAAATAAATCCCACAGACAAAATAGAGTTTTAGTAGAACGATAACTTAGTGTATGCTGAAGAGAGCTTTTAGAGACCTTCCTCTTAAATGAAATAATATTTTAAAGTTAGAAATGATATTTGTTATCAGAAATGATTTGTATCATTTTTGGAAATTGTATTGGATATTTAAGGTAACGTTAAAGACGTTGCTTATGTATTATACCGCCAACACTCAAGTTTACGCTGTGTGAAACTAAAAAACAAACCGGTTTTATCTGTTTATATTAAGAAACAATTAGCTTACGCTCAGTGGAAAGTAAGTGGAGGGTGACAGAATACATTGGAAACATATAATTTGTGCTATATATTTGCACATTAGGGATGGGAGTTAGGTTAGGTTACTTCCACCCCCCTAATGTACAAATATATAGCCCAAATTTGTTCCTAAAGTATTATATTTTCATTGTGTTTTAGTATTTTTCATTAAGATTAACATAACTTCACTTCTTGAGTGTTGGCGGTGTATACATAAGTACCATACATCCTTCTGTGACCTCTAATTTTTGGAAGAATTTATGCCAGCCGGCAGACAGGGCTAGTTCCACATTTTTCTGCTTTAAAGCTAATTTCTGAAAGAATGCGCTGAATTCCGTCCAGCCAAATGACCAGGAAATATCGCTACGTCAATTCTTGCTGGCAAGTCTGTTTGACAGCAAGATCCTTTGAGGTTTTTCTAAACAAAAATTTCCCCCCCAAAAAAAGACAGATACTTATGCCTATAGTTAATTCTACGAATGTACAAACAAGATGCTTTTATTGATTCCGAACCCAATTTTTCGGGCAGAAGAAACACATCCAATAGCCAAAGTGGAATTCTACTTATACCATAGCTCAGAGTTTGCTAAAAGAGAACTTGTACAATTCTTTTTAATAAGAGAAATAACAGTGTAAGTTATAAATGATTTTTGTTGTCAGAAAGGATTTAGACTTATACGCTTTCGGTAAATTCATTCGTTATTTTAAGACAAAGTTTCATAATGTCTCTATGAAGTCTATACTATACTATTCTGAAAATATTTCCGTTAGAAGTTACTGTGTTAATTCCAAAACCCTCCAATTGTAGAACAAAGTTCTGAAAGAAGATGGCGAATTGTATCAAACAAACAATAACCAGGTGATTTGTCTGAATTCCCTCTGCTCCTGATGTTCCCTCCGAGACGAGTTCCCTTACGACGAGCGTGTAGCTCTACTTTGCACAAAAGGGAATATGTACTTATTTGTATCATTCGGCTTATTAATTTAGAGCAATCTATTAACCATAGAATTCATAGAATTCTGATATTACTTAGATTTTTGAAAACACCAAAAAAAATTTTATGTAATTAGGTATATCAATAAAAATGAATCTAAGCGATGAAATAATAGCACAATTTTTTGTCTTACGTCGGAACGTTAGAACCCTATGACTGCATAAGAATAAAGTTCCTAAAACTTGCTATGTCAACATGAGCCTGAAAGTATCGTTAAAAACGTCTATCTGAAGCCTAAGCTATTTTGGAACTGTATCTATCCATAGAGGATGTAGGGGCTGGATATATTTATCTTAAAAAAAATCAAAGATTAAATTTACAGTCAGAACAAAGCTTCACCTGCAGAAAAGAGTAATATAAGCTAAATGCAGTGAATTATCCAAAGGTAAATGTTCTCGAAAAAAAGAGGAAAGACGAGAAAGGGAGAGAGAGAGGAATGTGAAAGACAGGAAATTAGGGAGAGAGAGAGAGAGAGAGAGAGGAAAATGCCTAACAGAAACAAGTTATAACTGTTTCTGCCTAACAGATAACTGAAGTTAAAATTTAAAACATAGAATAAAAATGTTTGATTACACCATAATCAAGGCTGGGGAGTAGTTTATATGGATTTCCTGTTTGAAAAAGAAATATATAGAATTGATGATAGTTACCGTTATATTGGCGATATTTAAAAAAAAAGATATAATTTGAAAACAAAAATACCGATCTATTAGTTTTTAAAAAGGCAATCCATAACAACCAGCTTCGAGCAAATGATTTAAAAGGACATTTGGTGGCAATAATTATCCGAATGTAGGGTATCAAAATATCACAACTTGGCATGCAGTCACACTCCTTTACTCCCAAGGAGGTTTTGCGAGTTTCCTTTAGCACGGTCTGTTCTTGTTATCAGTAAACTGCAGAAGTCTACGGATATCGTAGCTATTATTGGGAAACCAGATAGATGGGGGAATGGTTTTAAAATATGGTAATTCGGAGGATTTTATCCACTCTACGAATCAAAAAATAACTGTGGATGATGGGAAAAGTCGCAAGGTCTCTTCAAGTACCCCCCCCCCCCCCCCATCATCTCTAAATAAGGCACTGGTTGAGTCCAAACAAAAATTCATGGTAATTTTCCGAAATTTTGACATCAGAAAGAAAAGGACGAAGAAGTTATCCGGATTTTAATGCGAAATTATATTTTATATCTAATACGAGAAAACAGCCCTTTAAAAGGAAAAGGAAATTGTACATCGAAAGCCTGCTGATTTCCTGACTATTTTTGTGAAATCAAACAGATGGGGGAATAGTGTCAAAGCATGTTAATTCGGAGGATTTTATCAACTCTATAAATCACTAATGACTGTAAATGAGGAGAGAGTCTCGAGGACTCTTGATTTAATCCCCCAAGTAAGGTACTTGCCGAGTTTAAGATAAAAAATTATGGAAGTTTTCCAACTTTTTTTCATTTGAAAGAAAGGAAACAGGAAACTAGTCGGAATTAAGGCAAAGTCAAATTTATATAATTATATCAAATAATGGAAAGCAGCTCTCTAGTAGGAAAAAAAAACAATACTTGTACCTAGAAGTGAAACCTGATAGACAATGAAACAGTTTCAAAATAGCTGAATTCATAGGAATCACTCTATCAATAAAAAAAAAACATTGTAGATAAAAGAATATCTCCAGAAGGCTCTTTATCTTCCATAGGATCTCTAAATAAGGTCCCGATTGAGTATAAAGATATAATAATATGGAAAATATCCGCAATTATTTCATTTCGAAGAAAATGAAGAGTGAATTAGGTGGACTTCAAAATTGAGAAATGTAAGCAGAGTTCAAGGAGGGGAAGAGTCTTTAAGTAACCAGGGGCTTAAGTGCAGGATTGGTTCTCGGTTCCACTCCATCTGGGTACTGGTCTGTACTAATGACTAATCTTCCCTTGAATCGTTTTGTTTATCATTAGCTTTAAACAGGGACAGATCTGAAGCAATCTTTCGAGAGAGGACCCAATTCGACAAGGGCACAAATAATCAAAACCTTGGGAGGGGGGGGCAATGTAACAAGGGGACCAATAATTAACCAAATTGACAAACTTATTTTAAAAAAAGAGTGAACTGAAAATAAACAAGAAATAAGGGCACCAAAAGTCGTGGAGGGGTCCCCAGTTCCCCACTGGATCTGGCAATGGCCAAGTATTTTTTAATAACAAGTACATAGTTCAGTTGTTTATCCCCAGTCCCACAAGTTATGCTCTCTGTTCTCTGTAATAAGAATTTCTTTTATTTTGATGGATTACGATGGTCAGTTAATAACTTTTATCACCAAAGTTCAGCTTTAGCCTAAAGAGTTGATACGGAGTAAGACACATACTCTTTGAAAAAAATAGGTGTCTTACACCAAATTACACCAAAGTCTTTGATATACACGCAAAATCCACACACCCAACGCAAAAAGTTTCATGAGAGCAATTGTCCGTCATTGAAAAATAAATAAAGTATTATTAAAATCAATAATCTTTTCAAAAGATTATTTCATTCTCATCGCCAATAGAATGGGTGCAGCAGCGAGAGGTTTCGGAATGTGACCCGCCTCTTTCCCTTTTTAGAAAAAAAATTCCCAATTTTATCCTTATTAGAAAATCCATATAGAATAGCTTTTATCATTAGTATCTTTGGCCCAGCGATTTACGGTTGTAGCTTTCAAACAACTTAAAGACAAAATTTCCAGGGAAGTAATTAGCCCATCTTCCTCCCTATTAAGGTAAAAAATAAATAAAAAGACAAACATTTGTAATCTTTGGAAAAACACAAGAATTCGTCACTATGACCAAGAAAAAAAAATACTGTAATTAGTAAGTAATTATTGCTGTTTAAAAATAGTAACAAAACGCAAAGATAAAATTCTTATACGTTTATATAATTTTACATTAAGCATCTCTCCTACGTTGTAAATTATAATATAATTTATGCATTATACTTTAAAGATAGTGTTACATTAAAATGCTACAAATAAAATAAATTTATTTAATCAATTTATATTTATTTGATATTTTTGATTTTTTGTGTTCTGAACATATTTAAAATACTTTTAATCATCAATTTATTGGAATTAATTATTTTTTTAAATAAATAACGTATTCCTAACAAATTATATCTATATGATTTATAGCGTAAATTATTCAACCATAAATTATTTTCAAGCTTGAGTTAGACTGAAGAGTTAGAACTCTCAGATTGTTACAACTGTTTGAATCATATTTATATTTTTCACTTAAATTACCCTTCTTTTTTATATAATTCATTTAATTACGAATTTCTAAAGTCTCAAATTTCTAAAATAAATAGCTCAAAAATAAATAAATAAGAGACATGAAGGTTTGGGGTTATGGCCCTTCTCTTCGCTTTGGTTAGAAAATTACACAATTTAATCATTATTAGAAAATAAGCGTCAAGAACTGAAATATATAGTGAAAGAGGGATAAAAAAAAGGATAAGAAAGAAAAGAATCTAGTAGTAAAATAGAGCAAAAATACTTCAGTAAAACAAAATTGAAAGAAAAGATGGAACCGTTTCCAATATTGATGCCATTACAAACAAGCACTTGAAAATCTTTGTTTCATGTCTTAATTCTACAATTTTGAGTAAGCAATTTAATTCTTGAAAAAAGAATTATACGTTCCTCCCATTACGTTAACTTGTCTTTGAGTGGTTGGACATATTGTTTTATTTTTTCCTCTGACGGCTTCTCAATTTGAGTTGCGAACACCCAGTTTGATATTCTTTCTTAAGAAGACGGCTCGTTTACACCAATACTTTGACGAAATGATGATAGAATTTGAATTCTGGCTTTCTTCAAGTTTGACAAGTGCTTACAGAAAGCAAATTAATGAGATGAAATTGATGACATCGGATTATCTTTAGTAATTATGTCGTAATGTTGTCAAAATTTCAAAACGTTCATATATGTGCAAGTCAGTCTCCACATATTTGGGTATAAATAAAATTAAAGTCATATACATTCTATGTTAAAGCATGCATATAAAACTACATATGCTCAAATTTAACTTAAAAGGGAAAAAATCTCAAAATTGGAATGGCCAGAGGTTTAGTAATGATTCAGGCTAAATAAATAATGGTGCAATAAATCGCATAGATTTCGTTATTTTTGGCTCTCAATTTTTTATTAGTTAATTAAATTCCTAGTTTATAACTTTCTGATGGCTTCAGGAAACACTTAAGCAGCAAAGAATGGTAGTGAAATCAGATTTAGAATTTACTTGATAAAAAAATAATAATAATAAATAAACAACAAACAGACATAAAAACTCGACAAAAAAACAGCCTCAAACGAGACTGCGGCCAGTAGAGAGAAAAGAGACGAAAGACTAAAATAATGTGGATATCTCGCCTGTATCTAAACTAGGCGCCCTTTAGCTGAGGATGCCTAGTTTAGATACAGGCAAAATATCCAAGTTATTTTAGTCTTTCATCTCTTTTCTCCCTACTGGCCGTAGTCTCGTTTTTTTTTTTTTTTTTTTTTTTTTTTTTTTTTTTTTTTTTTGTCGAGTTTTGTTGTTTGTTGTGATGGCTGGCCATTCGGCCTAAGAACTTTCATATAATAAATAAAAAAGATATAGCTTTTAGATACTATTCTTCGTGGCTGTACTAACGGATGTAAGACCAGACATTATTCTGTCCCTATTAAGCCCAAAATTTATGAAAACAGCAAATATTTGTGATTAAAAAGTCAGTTAATTTAAGAAAATGTAGTATATCTTTCAAAATGCTGATTTTCGTGGGGATATAACATCAAACTTTACTCTGCCCCTATTACGGCCAAAAATATATAGAAATAGCAAATATTTTCAATTTAAGAAGGCAGTTGAGTATGTTAAATTGCAAAAAAAAAGTTTAAATTTTTTTAAATGCTCTTTCTCATAGGTACGCTGACAGGAGTAAGCCTAGACTTATTCTGCACCTATTAACTACATATATTACTACTAAAAGCTCACTGTAGCAAAAACCCACCTGAGGCCAACACAGCTGCGCACACTCCTCCTCCTGCATGCCATTCTATCCAAAGGTTCTCTCTTTACCCCCTCCCAATAAGTTCCAATTTTCTTTAACTCCTTCCTTAAGACCTCTTACCCCCAGAGGCGCCATTTGTGGGGGGGGTCAGGGGTGGGCAAATGCCCACCCCAGATTTTCCAGGGGGGCCCAAGATTCCACCACAAAGGGCCCTATTCCGGCCATAATTATCCATTATGTCCAACATAATCCATTCTGTTCAAATGATTTGAGCTAACTGCACGCCTATTAGCCAAAGAGCGTAACTACCTGACGACCCTTGGGGTAATTACGCTATTTGCTATTAATCATTGTAAACTTTAAAAGTAGGCTAGATTCATAATAAAAGTCTCAAGTTCTGTCAAATGCCCCATGCCCACCCCAAGATTTGGCCCAAATGGCCCCTCTGCTTACCCCCTCCCCAATTCTGGGACTCCTACTCTCGTGTGGCCCTAGATCGGTGGCCGAAAAGAACGATCTTCGACAGTATATCATCCTTCATCCACAAAACACGTCCTATCCGTCTCAACCTTTCTTTCATTATAGCCCTATAATGTAGAATAGAACGAAGTTTTCCTACAACTTATTGTTTGATATAAGGTCAGTTAAACAGATAACCCGAAATTATTCGTGGGCAATTTTTCTGGAAAACACTGAACAAATCCTTCTCAGTCTTCCTAAGCGCCCACGTTTCAGAACCATGCTGGACCACTGTCACCATTGTAGCTTCCAATACTCTTAAATTTGGTTTATGGAGTTATCTTCCTATTCTTCCGAAATTTTATCAAGGGGGAAGTCCACACTGAACCTTGGCTATTTTACTTTTTACAGCATCATTACATCCACAATCGTTACTAATAATATTGCCCAGGCATGTGAATCTCTTCACGTGATCGATCTTCTTGCTACTCAACATCACCTCTTCATCTTCATTTATTCTAGTGTGAGCGACTTAGTCTTCTTAATATTAATTTTCAAACCTTATTCTTTCACACTGAACTCTCAAAACTCCAAAATGTTATTTTTCCTAACATTTCTGTTTGGGACACTTAATTCGTCAGCATAATCTAATTCTAAGAGTATTTTACCTTCTCATTTGATTCTACACTCTTTCATAGCCTGTACCGAGTTCCTTAAGACAAAGTCCCTCGAAATGATCCATATAAAAGAGGATAGAACACAACCCTGCTTAATTTCTGATTCAATACCCAACCAGCAAATAACCTCATTTCTTACTTTAACCGCGGCAATGATATTTTAGTACAGAGCAATAATCACTTTAATTTTTGCCCTATTAGGGCCATAAATATTAAAAATTTGATATTTTTGAAAAAACTTGGCGCCTTTCTCAGAGGCAAACCAAAATTCGTCATTCTCACCGACAAATATTTCTGACTTGTTTATTTAGTAAGTAATTATTGCTATTCAAAAATAGCAACAAAAACAAAGCCATAAAGTGATTTTACTTTCAATTAAATACATAAAAACATCTCTCAAAAATCATAAATTGTTTCACTATCACATAAGACATCCAAAAATTGTTCAGACAACAGCTCAGCACCATTGGTATGTTCGGAAAGTCTCCAGCAAATTGCCGAATACATGAACCAAACAGACGTATGTAATCAGCCAATTAAGATGACAGTACTCGAAATCATCCATGCAACTTTTGCGTCAGCATAATTTTAATCTTCTTTTTTGTATAAGTTTCAAATTTCTAGATTTTCAATTTACGTACTTATTATCATAGTTTCTTCTAGCATAATTATTATAATATCAGACAAGAATTCCATAAAATGCATAGGTGACAGTCCAAGGCCGCATCATTTGTATTTTGGCAGCTGATAAATAAATAATCTACTTGAAGAAAATTGTGAGCTTAATTTTTTTTTTCTATTTAGGTACTTCTTGAAAAAGCAAATAATTGTTTTTGTCGGTCTTAATCCTCTATATATATTTCAGCCAAAGAGATTGCTGCCCTATAAATCCGTTTTGAAAACTATGTATAAATGTAATTGGTTTAATTTTCTGACGTCAATCGTCAGGAAGAAAAAACGAAAAAACAACATTGCCACTCTCTTTAGATTTTGGAGAATACATTTTGTTTTTATCTGTTACCAAAATAAAAAAAACTGTATCCCCTGCTCCCTACATTTTCGTGAACTCGCACCACTCGTTGAGTTTTGTACCCCTTTTATAACAGCAACGATTAACTAAAGAAAAAGTATCACTGCTATGTTATCATGTTAGAATATGGAACCGTGTTTTCTTGTGTGGTTTAAATCTATTGACTTATTTCTGTGACACATTTTATGACACATTATTGCTTAAGTATATGTTAGAAAATGAAGGCAAATAATCTAATCCTTTTTACTTTTTGTTGCAATTAAGTGTTGTAACTATTATATCAAATTTATCAAATATATCAAACTTTGGGCCGACAAATAAGAAACGAAACCTAATTGGGTTTTTTTTATATGGAATTTTAAGATAATAAAAAGAACGAAAAGTTCATCAGTCACAACATTTATTATAAAGAAATTCGGTAAAATTGCCAAAGATCTGGAAGATGCAGCTGACCAGCTTAATAGTGACAAATGCGGTTAAGGTAGGAAATGAGGTTATCAGCTGGCTTCGTATTAAATCAGTAGTTTAGCAGGGTTTCATTCGATCCCTGTTTAGAGGGATAATTTTAATGGACTTTATTTGAAGGAGCACAGTTAAGGCAATTGGAGAAAACGGAATCAAACGGGGAAGTAAAATTTTCTTGGACTTAGATTCTGCTGATAATTTAAGATGAAAGTGTTGACATCTGAGATGTCAAGTCTGAGATGTTCAAGCATCTGAGATGAAAGTGTTCGCAAAATGAACGAGCTTTTAAGAGTTTTGTGAGTTCAGGATGCAAGAATAAGTTTGAAAATTAATATTAAGAAGACTAAGCCGCTAAGGCTAGGAATAAGTGAAGATGAAAAGGTGACGGTGGGTAACGTAAAGCTTGATCAAGTGGAAAGCTTCACTTACCTAGGTAGTATTATCAGTGAAGACAGAGGGTGCAATGAAGATGTTAAAAGCAGAATAGCCAAGTCTCAGAGTGTTTTTTTCATAGTTGAAAGAACTTTTGAAGAATACAAAGATAAGACCGCGAACAAAAAATAGAGTATTGGTTGCTACAGTGATTAAAGTGCATGTATGGATCTGAAGCATTGGCGGTCTGAAAAACGGAGGAAAAATTTGCTAGATGTTTCCCAGAGAAATTATCTGCAGATTTTTTGGGTGTACAAGTTACTGACCATATCTCAAATAGTAAGCTGCATGAAAAAAGTGGTTTGATCTCACTTTCTAGGGCTACAATGAGAGAAAGTTTGAGATGGCTAGGGCACGTTCTGCAAACGAAGGATGACAAATCGCCAAAGACTGTTCTTTTATGGGCAACTTTATAGAATTAAACGAAATGGCGATCGTCCTCGGTTTGGGTGGAAGGATGCTGTAAGGAAAGGTTTAAGGGAAATGGGAACCTCCTGGGAGGGTGTAAAGAAATAGGCTTTGTGTAGATTGAGAAGGAGAAGGACCATTTGTAGCTGTGTTGAGCTTAGGCGGCTTGATGCTGTGGTGAATATTATTAATAGTAGTAGTATACACTTGAACCTTAGGAATGAGGTATCTTAGGTAGGGAAGTTGAGGTAAATATGATTTCTGCTGTAAATGATGATATGAGTGGACTAACCAGACTGAGTTAAGGCGCAGATCAAGAAGATCCATTGGCTCCATCAAAAAACTAATGCAAGAAAAGTAACGAAGTGCAACGTATTTGAACAATTGAATTCAGAGGGCGGTGAATATCATACCATAATGAGGCAAAAGCTTTGGTGCGACAAAACTAGCCTTAAACTAAAATATAAGAAGATGAAATCTTAAGTCAAGCACTGTGGGAAAGGAAAAATTAAATGGGAGAATTTAAAACTGTCTCCTCTAAAAATCTACATGAAGATCTGTGTATTTTGTAATTTGGCTCGTTGATCCAACGAGAATCTTGCTATAAAAGCTCAACTGAATCTTGAATCTTCATAAACTTCATTTTCTAGTCATCCTAGTTTGACAACGGACACGGTTCAGAAATTGTATTGAGAAATAAGTCGGGACTTCGTAAAATATAGGTTGGTTCTGAGAAATTGATGTTGGAATAAATATACTTCAGTTTGGACAGTGGAGTTTCTGTTGGGATTACGTACTAAGTCGCTCTGTATATATCAAAAGCGGAAGGTAATACTGTTATTTCTACAGTGTCAGTTTTTTTTATCTATATTTGCAATATGGGTCAACACTCATCGAGGAAGACGGCTTTTGGTAGGGAAAGTTGAGTGCAAGGCCTCAGACCTACAAGGCGTGGCTTCATTCACTAAATCAAACAGTTCGTGGTAACGAACTGTAGTAAGGAGCGACCCAGCTCAATAGCAAACGAAACTCTAAAAAACCGAATTTTGATCCTAAAAGATACATCGGAAGAATCATATTTTCATGCTGATTTCAAATATATAAGTTCCATCAAATTTAGTCTTTGTCATCAAAAGTTACGAGCCTGAGAAAATTTGCCTTATTTTGGAAAATAGGGGAAAACACCCCTTAAAAAGTCATAAAATCTTCACAAAAATCACACCATCGCATTCAGCGTATCAGAGAACCGTCTTGCAAAAGTTTCAAGCTCCTATCTACAAAAATGTGGAATTCGTATTTTTTGCCAGAAGACCGACCACGGGTGCGTGGTTATTTGTTTTGTTTTGTTTTTTTCCAGGGGTCATCGTATTTACCAAGTGGTCCTAGAATGTCGCAAGAGGGCTCATTCTAACGGAAATGATAAGTTCTAGTGCCCTTTATAAGTGACCAAAAAAATTGGAGGGCACCCAGGCCCCCTCCCACGCTCATTTTTTCCCAAAGTCAACGTATCAAAATTTTGAGATAGCCATTTTGTTCAGCATAGTCGATAACCATAATAACTATGTCTTTGGGGATGACTTACTCCCCCAAAGTTCCAAGGACAGGGGCGGCAAGTTGCAAACTTTGACCAGTGTTTACATACAGAAATGGTTATTGGGAAGTGTACAGGCGTTTTCAGGGGGATTTTTTTGGTCTGGGTGGGGGAGGGGGTACAGAGGAGGCGGCTATGTGGGAGGATCTTTCCTTGGAGGAATATGTCATGGGGGAAGAGAAATTCAATGAAGGGGGTGCAGGATTTTCTAGCATCACTATAAATAAAAAAAAATGAAAAAATAAACGTGAAAAAGTTTTTTCAATTGAAAGTAAGGAGCAGCATTAACACTTAAAACGAACAGATATTATTACGCATATGAGGGGTTCTTCTCCTCCTAAATACCTCGTTCTTTATGCTAAAATATTTTTAGTAATTTCAACTATTTATTCTACAGCCTTTCGGATTCAGGGGTCATCAAACACTTCGTGGTAACGAACTGTAGTAAGGAGCATCCGGCTCAATAGTAACCAAAACTCTAAAAAAATGGAATTTTGATACCAATAGCTAGATCAAAAGAATTGCATTTTAATACTGATTTTAAATACATAAGTTTCATCAAGTTTAGTTTTATCCATCAAAAGTTACAAGCCTGAGAAAATTTGCCTTTTTTAGAAAATAGGGGGAAACAATCCCTAAAAGTCATAGAATATTAACGAAACTTCCACCATCAGATTCAGCGTGTCAGAGAACCCTGTAGTAGAAGTTTCAAGCTCCTATCTACATAAATGTTGAATTTTGTATCACGGATGCGTGTTTTTTTTTCAGATATGATCGTATCAACCCAGTGGTCCTAGAATCTTGCGAGAGGGCTCATTTTAACGGAAATGAATAGTTCTAGTACCCTTTTTAAGTGACCAGATAAATTCGAGGGCACCTAGGCCCCCTCCTACGCTAATTATTTTCCCGAAGTCACCGGATCAAAATTCTGAGATAGCCATTTTATTCAGCGTAGTCAAAAAACCTTATAATTATGTTTTTGGAGACGACTTACTCCCCCACAGTCCCGGTGGTAGGGGCTACAAGTTACAAACTTTGACCAGTGCTTACATATAGTAATGGTTATTTGGAAGACAGACGTTTCCAGGGGGAGTTTTTGGTTGGGGAGAGGAGTTGAGAAGAGGGGGATATGTTGGGGGAATTTTCCTCGGAGGAAATGGAGGAAGAAAATTTCCATGAAGGGAGCGTAGGATTTTCTAGTTTATTTAAAAAAAAATAGAAAAAAAATAAGAAAAAGTTTTTTCCAACTGAAAGTAAGGAGCAGCATTAAAACTTAAAACAAACGGAAATTATTACGACGCATATGATGGGCTCACCTTCTCCTAATACCTCGTTCTTTATGCTAAAGTATTTTTAGCAATTTCAACTATTTATTCTACGGTTTTTATGTTTCAGGGCTCATTCTTAAGAAATTGGGACAAAATTTAAGCTTTAGTGTAAAGAGCGAGGTACTGACGAGGGGGTGAACCCCTTCATATACGTAATAAAAACATGAGAATACAGAAGTTCGTTACGTACGCTAATTTGTAAGTTACGTATATCTTCTACTAATAAAAACATTCGTAAAAAATTAAAAGTTCTAGTTGCCTTTTTAAGTAACCAAAAAATCTGAGGGCAACTAAGCCTCCTCCCCCGCTCCTTTTTTCTCAAAATCATTCGATCGAAACTAAGAGAAAGCCATTTAGCCAAAAAATATAAATATGAAAATTCTGTTTCAATTATTCATCTGTGGAGAGCCAAAATCAAAACATGCATTGATTCAAAAACGTTCAGAAATTAAATAAAAAAACAAGTTTTTTTAACGGAAAATAATGAGCGACATTAAAACTTAGAACGAACAGAAATTACTTCGTATATGAAAGGGACTGCTTCCTCATCAACGCCCCGCTCTTTCTGCTAAAGTTTTTTACTGTTTTAAAAAGTAGAGTTAAGAGAAAGAGTCAAACTTTAGCGCAAAGAGTGGGGCGTTGATTAGGAAGCAGCCACTTTCATATACGAAATAATTTCTGTTCGTTTTAAGTTTTAATGTCGCTCCTTACTAACAGTTAAAAAAACTAGTTTTTGTTATTTAGTTGTCAGAAGAGTAAACCTGCTATGGGTAATGTGAAACCCGAAAGGTTCAGGAATGCAACACATCTCTCGTTATGCTTTTAACATTTATATGCAAATAAAAACAATAAAAAATGATGTCCAAATGGACTGATCAAGGGATTTCAATTCCTCCTCTCAAACCCTCTGGCCCCTAGCCCCTGGATATACCCTTGGCTTGAGGCTACTTAAAGTATCCTACGTTAAGGAAAAAATTTACCCCGGAAGATTACACAAAGTAACACAGTCTTAAGTTGTGCTAGTATGAAAGGTTTTACGGCGTAGTGTGAAAGAATCCTAAAGAACTATAAAATGATTAGACGAGTGTTACGTAAATATAGTCTGACTCTTTAGCTATACCTTGTACATTAAAATCTGATCGTTCCGTTAGTCAGGTGAACCGATTTAGGCTACGTCTGACCGAAGACAGTAAATTTTTACGAGCGAAAATTAAGAAGCGACGTTGCCATACAAAATAAGATTTAAATGTAATTTGTTCAAACTGTTTTTCAAGCTGATTTATTGAAAGTAAATTCCTTTGAATCTACGCAACAATACTTAAAACAAATGTTTACCAGTCTATAAGCATGGAATTTCTCTTAAAAATAGTAAACTTGACTTTCTACGAAAAAGAATTCACATATTTACAATTGTTTTAAAGCGTCAGCAAATACAATAAAAACAATAAGGGCTAAAATTACATTGGGCTGAACAAGGAATAAGGGATAAAATTCAATTGCAGTCTCCTTAGCCTAAGGGGGCTGAGGAGGGCTACGCATATCGAGTAGAATTATTTTTATGGCTTGATTTTTGATGTTGTTTCCCGAGCTTCATTTCTAAGTTAAGTATCAGGGAAAGAGTGATATCTGCCTATTCAGAAACATATGAAGATTCATTTGCTCTTCCATGAGATATGTTTTGGATGTCTTAGGAATCCTGATGAGATTTCCCCAAAATCATGTCATAGGAACCCAATTGGAACACCACTTTGATGAGCTGATGATGGAAATGGGTCTTAGCTTTCTTCAAATTTGACAGATACCCACAGATTGCAAATTGAGGAGATGAAAATTCATGACACCATGTTATCTGTAGGCTGTTGATTTAGGACAAGCTTTCATATTTTCCGAAGTGTTGCTTGCTCTTGGACATGAGAATCATTCCTCGCATACTCTGAATAGATAACACTTGCTTGTTCACTGATGTTTAAATTATGAATTATGCTTCAGAAACAGCATCAAAGATCAAAGAATAAATGTCTTCATTCAAGAATGTATTGTAAAATATTGATGTAACTTCGGGGGGTAGAGAAAGTAGAATATATAAAAATTTAGCTCCCAGGGCTCAATTGGTCCGCTAGTTAACATTTTTTTTTTTTTTTTTTTTTTACGGCCAGACGTCATGAACATTCAGATCATCTCGATACTGCCATAAACCCGTGGGGGTTTCACACTGCCTATCGTGGTATTTTACGCCTGTTTGAATTGCTCAGCCTTACTCTTTTATCTCCAGACAAAGACATGCCAGTGAAAGCAGCCAAGAAGGGAACAAAAGAGAGGAAGTTTGAAATAGGAGTTTATTTGCTTGAATGGTACAAAGAAATTTTTCTCATTGGGGTGAAGGGTGGTTACATTTTTCAAACATGAGAAGGATCACTGCTACATCCCTTGCTTATTTGCCTACTCCTAGCCCTATCCTGTACTTCGCCAAGCAAGCATAAATTCTTATATTCATAGTTTCTTACCTCTTGTCATGGTTGCAGCAATAGCTGCAACCTAGTAAAGAACGAAGTTCAGCCAATAGTTCAAGTTTCAAGTTCAAGTTTTTATTTCAACATTCACAAATAAATAAATAAAATACAACACTTTCGCGCTGGGGAAAACCTATGAGGGTTTGTATTCGCGCGAAAGTCCACATATCTACTTATCTATAATAACAAATCCAATCTCTCTTAGTCATTAATACACAACTCTCCCTCCCCCCTTTCATTCCTCCCAACCCCAACTTACCCTCCTGCCCACACTTACCTCCCTAGCCCACCCGTACTTCCCTAGCCCACCCTTCTCCACCTAATCACCCTACCACCCATAGTAAAATTCAACATAGTAACATGAAATTTTAAAATGCGTTTGGAAAAAAAATGCTATTTATAGCATTTTTGTGAGAAAAATGTGAGAAAAAATGTGAGAAATAATGCGAGAAAAAATGTGAGAAAATATGTGAGAAAAATGCTATTTATAGATGATTCAGAAATTGTAACGGTTACTTCGATTATTCTTAATAGTAAAATGTAATTTTGCACACAAATTCACATGAACTCTGAAAAGCTTAAAACCCTTCAAGAATGGCGTCGGATCAAAACGAAACGTATACCATTAGAATCACAATTGTTTAAAACACTGAACAGGACACTTACAGACCTCCACCTTGAATAACAAGGAAAATCCCTTTTTAGCATGGGATACTTTTTAGCACTGATACTTCCTCTTTTTGTTTCTTGTTTTTACACGTAGAAACCCTGTATTTCTTACAGACAAACATGATCAAACAGTTCGTGATAACGAGCAGTATGCAAGGACCGATTCGGTCCAATAGTAACCGAAATTCTAAAAAAGATAATTTTGATAACAATTAGTGCATCCAAAGATTGGCTTTTTATGCTGATTCCAAATATGTATATCTAAATGAATTTATTAAGATTAATGTTACTCATCAAAAGCTACGAGCTTGAGAAAATTTGCCTGATTTTGAAAAAGAAAGGATACACCCCCAAAAAATCAAACGATCTTAACGAAAATCACACCATCAGATTCAGTATATCGAGAAACTGAAGTGTGGAGGTTTCAAGCTACAAAAAATATTTTCAAGCCACAAATCTACAAAAAAAATATGGAACTTTTTTTTTTTTTTTTTTTTTGTCAAAAGTTAGATCATGGATGCGCGTTTATTTATTTTCCAGGGCTGCTCGTATCGAACCAATAGCCCTAGAGTATCGGGAGAGGGCTCATTCGAATGGACATTAAAAGTTCTAATGCTCTTTTTAAGTGACCAAAAAATCGGGGGCAACTAGCCCCCATGCCCATTTTTTCGTAAGATATCTGATCGAAATTTTGAGATAGTCATTTGTTTTAGGATAGTTGAAAGGTGCAATGACTATGCTTTTAGGGTTGACCTGACCTCCACAGCCTCTGGACAAAGGGCTGTAATTTATGCAATTTGCCCATTGTTTACATATGGAGAATTTTCCATGAAAGAATAGTTTCCAGAATGAATTTTGGGATTTTACAAGGGGGAGAGGGATTTTCTGGTATGATTTAAAAAACGGTCCAAAATAAAATGAAAAAAAAATTACAAAAGAAAGTAGGGAGCAACATTAAAACTTGAACAAACCAAAATTGTTCTGTATATGAATGGGGCTACCCCTTTCTCATCCCAATCTCTTTACGCTAAAGTTCGACTTATCGTCAAAAAACTGGAGGGCAACTGGGCTTCCTCTCACCTCCTTTCTTCTCATAATCATTCGATCAAAACTATGGGAAAGCCATTTGGCCAAATAAATAAATATGCAAATTTCGCTTTAATTATTCATCTGCGGAGAGCCGAATTCAAAACATGGATTAACTAAAAAACTTTCAGAAATTAAATAAAAAAAAACAAGATTTTTTTTTAACTGAAAGTAAAGAGTGACATTAAAACTTAAAACGAACAGAAATTACCCCGTATATGAAAGGGGCTGTTCCCTCTTCAAAACCCTGCTCTTTACGCTAAATTTTTTACTGTTTTGGTAAAGTAGAGTTGAGAGAAAGAGTCAAAATTTAGCGCAAAGAGCAGGGCGTTGAAGAGGGAACAGCCACTTTCATATACGGGGTAATTTCTGTTCGTTTTAAGTTTTAATGTCGCTCCTTACTTTCAGTTAAAAAAAAAACTTGTTTTTGTTATTTAATTGAAACACAAGGGCCGTTGAATTCGAATGAGAAGTGGTTTTAACGAACTTTAAGACTTTCACGTTAAGAGCGACGGCTGAGGAAGGAGTGTCCACCTTCATATGAAAGTGGTATCCCCCTTCATATATGGCTCCTTACTTTCAGCTATATTGTGATATTACTTTTGTTATATTTTGTTATATTTTATTATATACTATTATTATATATTTTTTATTATATTTTTGTTAGATTTTATTTATTTACTTGTTTATTTTTTTATCTATTTGTTATATTCTATTATATATTTTAATTATATATTATTTTGTTATATTTTGTTGTATTGTTATATTTGTTATATTACTATTATTACTTTCATATATATTGCTCCTTACTTTCAGCTGTAAAAACTGTTTCTTATTTAGCTTCAATTAACCTCTAATAAAACTCTTGCTTTGTCCACGGGGAATTTGGAGGTGTCCCCCTCATATATAGGATACTTTATGTCCTTTTAATTGTTAATGTTGATCTTTACCTTATTTAACTTTCTTATTTAATACTTATTAAGCCCCAAAAAATACTTGAAGCTGTTTCAAACGGTAATTTATGTCGAATTACCCACGAAAGATTGTATAAAATATAATATAAAGTAACAATAATAGAGATTTGACAATAAATATACATTTAATAATAAAATACTGAAAATAATAACAATGTAAATGTGGTTTTCACCAAAAATGTCGTACAACAAATGTTGTCCTAGTCTTTGGAGTCTCGCAAACGATATATTTCTCTGTGGTTTCCGGTAAATAAGCTTGAAAATTTTCAAATTTTCAAATCAGTTGATAGCCTACTAGTCAGCCTACTATCAGTTGATAGCCTACTATACAGGATTGCTAAACCAAACAAGAGCACGGGAAAACACACAAAAATCTTCGCTGCAAAATGGATGCTGAAAGAACGGGAGGGTCTGACCAGCCCTTAGAAAGACATTGTTTCACCTGTTTAAATTTTATTACTTATTTTTCCGACCTCTCTCTCCTCTCTCTCTCTCCTCTCTCTCTCTCTCTCTCTCTCTCTCTCTCTCTCTCTCTCTCTCTCTCTCCCCTCTCTCTCCTCTCTCCTCTCTCCTCTCTCTCTCTCTCTCTCTCTGCATATTTTTCGAAAATTTCTAACATTTCACCAGGTTTCTACTGTTGTGGCAAAGTTGTGACAAACATCTCCAGCTAAACTTTTTTTTTATTATTTTTTGGACGTTTAATATTGCATTCAATTCCCTTAAATCATCATAAGAGTCAAGCTTATAATGAGTAATTTGGATTGTAACCAATTTCTTGTCATACTTATCAATTGTCAGAGTTTCCTAGCAATATATCACAACGTTTTTTCATCGGTTCTTGTCATATTCTTGACAAAGGGGCATCTTGTTATTGAATACGAGATAAATGTCAAATCACCTCGTAATATGTCTCAATTCAAACACCTCAAACCTGTCATTGGTCTTTTCCTCGCGACTCCAGTTAAGTGTCGCTCTGGGTGCCGCGTTAGAACAGATTATTTGTAAATGCTCTGTTTATCTATAAAACAATTATGAAAACACATTTCAACAAAATAAAACCCTTGACTACTTTTATTGTTTTCTAGCTTTTTCTAACAACCATCTTAAAATAATCATCTGAAATCTGTCATTAAGCATTTTCTGGCGACTCCAGTAAGTGTTGCTCTTGGTACCATATTGAGCGCAAGAATAAGCTATTTATGAATGCCTGTTTATCTACGTAACAATCAAGAAAACAAAGTTTAACAAAATGAAACCCTTGAATTACTTTAGTCGGTTTTTAGAATTTTTTTAGTTCTCTGGCAGTTTTCTAGTTTTCTAGTAGCTTTGTATGTCTCAAAATAACCATCTAACGTATATCATTAGGCATTTTCTAACAACTGCAGTAAGTGTTGTTACGGATACCCTGTTGAGTGTGAGAACAGGCTATTTGTAAATGCTATGTTGATAGAATAGTCATGGAACGCAGTTTAACAAAACAAAATTCTTGAATTAATTTAAATGTTTTCTAGCATGTTCCAGTTTTTGGAAGTTTCCTAGT
The DNA here is from genome assembly GCF_032884065.1 of Artemia franciscana. Lineage (NCBI taxonomy): Eukaryota > Metazoa > Arthropoda > Branchiopoda > Anostraca > Artemiidae > Artemia > Artemia franciscana. Next base: position 2,169,031 of record NW_027062709.1, read on the forward strand.
TTTCTAGAATTCTAGCTGTGTTTATATGTCTTGAAATAAACATCTGAAATTTATCATTAGGAATTTTCTCACGACTCCAGACAGTGTTGCCTGTGTTAATGTGGCAGCCGAATATTTGTGAACGTTCGGTTATCTATGGAACAGTCGATTCTAGAGCATGAAAACAGACAAATTGTAAATTCTCTGATTATACAGAAAATGGTAAAAAAGAACATAGTTCATCTCAACGAAATCTTTGATTTACTTTAATCGCTATCTAGTATTGGTAGAGTAGGATCGGTTTAAAACAGTTTTGAAAAGCCACATTAATTTTGAATTGCAAATTTAACTCCAAAGATCAATCTACAAAATTTTTAAACATTTTTTATTTTTAATTTTAATTTAAATATACGGTTGTTTCAGTGTTTGCTGACTAACTATTTTCTGTAACCTCGTGAAGACATAATTTTAAATCAACTAAAACTCATTACTACCAATTCGCAGGTACATAATAACTGGATGGTAAACAGATATGACATTCAAATGTAAATAGATTTAAAAAAGTGTTGTAAATGTAATGAAAAACTATGAAAATAGAAGTGGTCCAAAGTTGGTTTTTAATGAAGAAATTATTATATTCATTATGTTCATTATTTATGTTCTTTTTTATTTATGTTCATTATTTATGTTCATTATTATGTTCAAGCTTTATGTTCATTCTTCTTATTTTTGTATTCAATCTGCCAACAATTTTCTCCTCCAGTTTTTTTGAATTATTAGAGAATTCACTAGCCATCTTTCCTACCCATTCGTTCGTATTACGATAACATAATTTCAAGTAGAATTATGAGGATTTAACTTTATTTAATTACAAATACTTTTTTCTGGGATTGCAGAAATAGGCCGAATATTTGGCTACAAGCCCGCAACAGGTCATTAGAACATATTTTTTAGTTGTACGTTCCCCCCCGCTCAAGAGCTGACGGTCTTCAATTTTGATCAACAAAACCAACAAAAAACACTCATCATTAATCTCAGTAATCATTAATAAATAATTGTTCAATAGTGACCAACTGACAAACCGGCTGAGATCAGCCAAAAAATCTTCAAGCAACAATTTCACTTGTTGGCAATTTCAAATCAACAATTATTAGCTAGAAACCCTTTGTTGACGAATAAATGTGTTGACTGTTGTTGACGAACCCTTTGTTGACGAACAAATAAATAATTGTTCAGTAGTGACCAACTGACAGATCTTCAAACAACAATTTCACTTGTTGACAGTTTCAAATCAACAACTATTGGCTAGAAAACTTTTGTTGACGAATAAATTTGCTGATTGTCTACATTGCACAAGAAGAAATTGCTGGCCATTAGCTTTAATCAACCAATCCGCGTGAAAATACCTGTTATTGAGCGTTAATTATAAAAGCTTAGGTTCCAAAAAATTGGACTTGCAGTTTTGTGTTGAGAGGGAGAGGACGCAATAAGTTTTCTTAAATAAAAAGAAAATATACACAGTAGGGCCAATTTATAAAAATTGGGGGGGGGGGCAATTTGTTTTTTTTTTCGATTTTTCCCACAAAATGCCAAAAACAGGTATATATCAGTGAAAATACCAATTTTTTAGAAAACTAGGAAATATCTAGAAGGGATGAATACCCCCCCCCCACCCCACAAGAGCCACTGAGCATAGACTATGTTCTTTTTTGTGCCTGTCTTATGAAAAGCTCTTTGGCTAATTCGTTATATTCACATAGTCAAGTTTCAGTCTCATTGAGAAAGGATTCGGGATTTGTCACTGACAAATAGAACATTTACAATGTATAGTGACAGTTTTTGTACCGATTTATTACAATTATAAAGTTTTTAGTGGTCGTAACTTTGAAATTTTTGTTGGCATTTTATCTTTCCGAGTCTTGCCAAGTTTGAACTTTAAGTGTCAACTTCTAGACAACAGACTAGTGTTTCAACAAAAAAAAGCAAAAAAAAAATATTTCCGGTGATAAAATAAAGAGAAAAAAAATATTAGTGAAAAAAATTTCTGGCAAACGAACACTTTTCTCGTTTTATATTTTATTTTGCATCAGTCAAGCCACACCTATAAGAATCTGATGGATGTTCGCTATTGTGTATTTAATTAAAATTTGCGCTCTAAAATGGTCTCAATAGCCCTTGATTTTGATAAAACCAACAGGATGTAAGGATATCTTCTTCTTGCATTTAGGATCCTTTTTGAACTTTGGAACCAACAGAATGTGATGATATCTTCTTTTTGAGCCTAGGGTCTTTTTTTATTGCTCATTGCATTACGTACGACCCACCCCCGATTTGGGAAGAAATAGGCTTTTATTGAGAAACCTCTAAGAAAAAAACATTGGTTCAGGCATCGTTTTGGAGGGCACACTACCCCTAAAGTTGTCAAAAATGAAAAAAACGTTTTCTCTAGATGACAAATTTTGAGGAGTTGTAGTTTATTTTTAGAGAACTGATTATTTCAGGTTTCAAGTTCTTTCAGAACCGGCTCGTGATAGTCATAAACTCTGAGTAACTGCAGTTTGCTTTTCAGATCCGGCTCTTTTAGATTTGAAGTTCTTCCATAACTCGTTTACTCCATATAATAAACTTAGTCGCAGTGTGTCCTTAACAATCGATTATAAACCAAAACAAGTTCAGGTTATCTTTTGGTTTACCTTGGTGGGTAGATTTTCCTCCTTGTAAACAAAATTAAGCTAAATCTAATTTTGAATTGTCAAATTGAACGCAACGAAAAAAAAAATATAATGCAAAACATTGTTTTTTGTTTTATCCTATAAGAAACAAAGATGCGAAGCAGTACAACCGATATAAAGTTTTTCAATCAGGATTATTTAGATTAACCTCCCCCCCCATTACTTTTATATTTTTAGTTGAAGAGTATAGCGTCAACATTTAACTGATCTAAAAAAAAATCTCATGATAATCTTTGTAAGAACCAGGCTGGGTCGATGAAGGTTCTCTTGTGCTGGAAGAACGTGCATATGGAATTTTAACCAATGACAAAGAAGGGGCGCAGTCAGATGCGCAGTAAAAAGAAACAAAAAAAGACAAAAAAAAATTGTCATTGCGAGTCAGTTTAACTTCAGATCGTATAATATCCTACCAGTTTTGAGTATTTAAACTCCAAATTTAATAAAAACTTAAAATGATCGGCGTAAATCTTCAAACGATATCATTAGCTTTTGCGGCTGAAAAAAAAACAGGTTATTGTTTTTAGACTATTACTACTGCCTCTGACAAAAACAATGAAAAAATTGAAGAACAAATAATATTTATTTCCTCTGTCTGTTCATGCAGTCTGATATAAATGAATCAAGTAGCTTTTAAATAAGCTGGTAGAGGAGGTAGTTTGAAAAAGAAAAATATTCACTTACTTTTATAAATATCTTCAGGCTATTTCATGTCTAACAGGTTCAATTCTGTGCTTAGAAATAACTCAAGACTACTCTTCAAGGTCCTCAGGATCATCCGAGTTACTTTCACTGTTAATAGAACTTGGCACAATACAAAACATTTTCCACTACACCAAAAAAAAAATGAACTACTTATTATAATACAGGTCTTATGTTTACTATCAGAAATTCTAATGAATGACACAATTTGGTTATCACCACCTGTAGACAATATCCTGAAAATAAGGAAAACTTCATAAATAAAAAGAATGGCATAATCAATATTAAATATTAGTTAAGAAAACACTAAGCATATTAAAAAGAATTGAATAAAATACAAAGTAAGTTTTCTGGTTTGGTGGTATACGTTCAAACTTCCAGAAGAAAAGGGCTAACCTAGGCATTTCCACCTCTACCTGCCACTTAGAATACCAAAATGTATAAAGTCTTGTAATATTGTGAGACATATTTCACTTCTTGAGCAAGAAAGGTCTCTTCAAACCTCCCCCTGCCCATCAAGAAGCAGGTAGTCGTCAAGGACTGGAGACAATTTAAAGGAAGCCCTGAATTTATCCTAAAAGCTAATTTAAAACAAACATTAATAATTGCTTATCTCATTCCTAAAGGTGCATTGTTTCATCTCACCCCACCCCTCGGTAATGACTAGAACCTGCTTATGTATTCTCATTACTTTGTACAATAGCGAACGGTAAACGCTATATGTGCAAGCCCTAACAACGTCATTTCTATGCGTTCAGAAGTGCGTTTCTGATTATCACTAGTCAGAAAAAATAAGTTGATTTATACCTTACAAGTTTCCTATTATTACTCACATGGATTTCTAAGCAAAAAAGGTCAAATGGAGTATCAGTTATAACAGTATAAGGATATACCCTTTATACTCAGATATACCCAGTATAAGAACATTCCCTTTACTGTGATCAGTTATTGAAAAAGAAACAGAAGCTGAATGTTTGGTGCTTGTCTATTACATGATAGGCCTACACAATCGAGAAGTGAATTTAGGTTAATTCTAATGGAATATACAAAAATACGATGAAAATAAAATACTTCAGTAACAAAACTATGAAAAATACAACAAAGAATTATGGTTGGGGGGCCACGCAGCAGGCATTATATTAAACACCTAACCTAATCCAACCAAATGCCGTCTCTATATATTAGGGATTTAATAAAAATATACCTACACCGTAAATTTCAACTGAGCATAAGCAAATTTTCTTCAAATACTGACAGGCATAAACCGGTTATTGTCTGAAATATAGATCCAAATGCTTGAGTGTGTACCATATAACACACAAATACCGAATGTTTTATCTCACAGCTAAGGGTAAGGACCTTCATGCGCGGCAACATTCTGAAGATGCAAAACAGTACGCGCGTCCTAGAGCATGTGCTAAAAAACAAATGTACACTGGTTTCTCGTGCATGCAAAATTATAGATATGCCCGCCCAAAATACAGTCTGGACGGGTCTTAATCCAAAGTTCCAGTGTGGCCTAGGGAGAGGGGAGTGTCAAAGTTTGCCATCCTCTATTTTGTTATGTTATTTAGAATAAAAATTAAAAACTATGAATATATTGACGAAAATATATTATTTATATTATCAAGCTTATTTTTGCACCATTGGTATATTTGATGGCAAAGAACCCTATAAAAATTAGTGAAATAGCAGATTCTCTGTGGCATTTAAGATATCTTATTTTATGTTTTAGGTCTCTGATGAAGCGAGTTTAGCCCAAAACCCGAGCTTTTGATGGGTAATACTAAACTTAATTAATCCTATATATTTGAAATCAGCATAACAACCCGATTCTTTTGATGTATCAATTGATATCAAAGCTCTGTTTTTTAGAGTTTCAGTAACTATTGAGCCATGTCGCTCCTTATTTACAGTTCGTTAGCACAAACTGTTTGATTAGCTCAATTTTGTAAATAATAACTAATTGCAGTTTGACGTCGTTCCACGGTGAGTAAAAACAATAATTATAACAAAAATGTTTGCCAAAAGGAATTCGGCCAAAGTTGAATACTTACAGAAACCTGTTGTACCAGGCAAAAGCGGCATAATTTAAGATCAGAAATACTCCTTGACAAACGACAGAATTAGTACAATCAATTTTTTTTTTTTGTCGACATTGGTCCTGAATATGTTTTGCTCTAATTTATCTTTATAATTCAAAGAAACTTACAATGTGTATCTAGTAAACTTTGGTCTCTAGACTCGTGTCTGTCCACGTTCACATACAAAATTTCTTGCGTGGTAGCAACAAATTGCGGCCAAACACTCACTTCTAGAGCCTAGGCTATATGTCTAGGATTTCAAAACCTATCAACTAGGAAATTTATTTTTCACTATTTTCATCATCTGTGCTATAAGTGGCGTTCATATGTATGTTAGACAGGACTTCTAGGACTAAGCAAGTGCACAGCCCGACATTTATGTCTAGGCATGGAAATTTAGTTTGGCTTACATGCGAACACCATTTAACAAACAGAGCTAGGGGGTTGTGTGGAACTAGTGTACCAGTGCTCTATCCATCCCGTTTTTTCTGTAACTAGTTTCTAGTTTCTGTAACTAGTTACAGAAACGAGACGTCTCACGTCATCTGGCTTTTCAATCAAATTTACCGGACTGAAACTATGGAATTATTTACCAAATACTTTGAGAAATGCTAATAGCCTACCAGAGTTCAAAAGTAAGATTAAAAGCTTCTTATTGGAAAATATTGAATTAGATCCTAATTTCTTGTACCGATAGTTCTCTATGTTTTGTTTTATTAATTTACGTTTGTTTTCTTTTTTTCCCCTTCTTCTTCTTTTCTTTTCTTACCTTATATTTCTTTTCTTGATGATTGAATGAATACTGTCACCCGTTACGGGCAGTGCTCTCTTAGGTTGTAATTAGTTTACAGTGTGTGATTTGTTTTTTGTTAATAAACGAATTGAATTGAATTGCACTGAACTGAATGTGCCCACAATTCGTGGTTGTCTTTTTGAGAAGATCCACTTAAGTGTTCTGGGGCTGGTTGCTATTCACAGGTATTTAGAGAATTTTACTACCATTCGCTTGGGCCCAATATGGAGCAAGATATTTGGTCCTGTGTTTCTTCATTAACTGGAATCTATCTAAATATTTGCAAACACGTTGGAAAATTTTCTGTGTTCTCTGCAATTATTTGCAGAGAATAGCAATTCTGTATGCTTAGGCTCTATTCCAGTTTGGTTAAAGGCACAATCACAATGAAATTTTACTAACAGCGAGATTCAGCTAGCACTAATTTAGGAAACACCAAAAACAAGAAGGACAATAGGGAGTTTCTCAAGACAGTGGGAAACAAATTAGAATGAATATTTCGGCCCTATGTCCAAGGGCCGTCCTCATGAATACAAATAAGAAAAAACAACTTACAAGAGGATAAAATCAATAAAACTAAAATGAACAGTTTTTCAAAACAGTACCAGCATCCTTACCTCAGCGAAGTTCAACCAGGACTGATAAATAAATTGTGATGAAACGAGGTAATTCATTGAAATGAAAGAAAATGATTTAAAAATATGTTTTTAATGTCAGCTTGGCTTTTTTCGTTCGTTAATTTTTTCGTTCAATGAATTGCCTCGTTTCATCACAATTTATTTATCAGTCCTGGTTGAACTTCGCTGAGGTAAGGATGCTGGGACTGTTTTGAAAAACTGTTCATTTTAGTTTTATTGATTTTATCCTCTTGTAAGTTGTTTTTTCTTATTTGTATTGCTGAGGACGGCCCTTGGACATAGGGTCGAAATGTTCATTCTAATTTGTTTCCCATTGTCTTGAGAAATTCCCTATTGTTCTTCTTGTTTTTATGGCACTTGGTATCTACCAAGTGATATACAGCGATCGCAAATTCCGTCGGTCCCGGTTTGCTATTTAGGCACTTCCAGGTAAGCTAGGACGACGAAATTGGCAGGCGGATCAGGAACCAGACAAGATTAAATTAGAAATTGTCGTTTCCCCGATTCGACCATCTGGGGGGGGGGGGTTGCAGGGATGGTTAAATCGGAAAAAAAGAAAAAAGGAGGTATTTTTAACTTACGAACTTAATGAAATTTGATATTTACAGGTATATCGTGTCTTAAAGCTCTTTTTTAAACCCCGACTGGATCTGGTGACATTGGGGGAAGTTGGGGGGGGGCCATATTCTTGGAAAACGCTTAAGAGTGGAAGTATCGGGATGAAACTTGGTGGAAAAATAAGCAGAAGTCCTAAACACGTAAATGACATAACCGGAACGGATCCGCTCTATTTGAGGAAGTTGGGGGGAGCTAAATCTAAAAAATTAGAAAAAAATGAGGTATTTTTAAATTACGAAGGAGTGATCGGATCTTCATGAAATTTCGTATTTAAAAGGACCTCGTAACTCAGATCTCTTATTTTAAATCCCGACCGGATCCAGCGTCATTGGGGGGGGGGGCGGAAATCGTGGGAAACACCTAAAGCGGAGATATCAAGATGAAATTTGGTGAGAAAAATAAAACAAGTCCAAGATACGTGACTGACATATCTGGATTGGATCCGCTCCGGATCCGGCGACATTGTGGGGAGTTGGGGGGACCAAAAAACTTGGAAAACGCTTTGAGTAGAGGGATCGGGATGAAAGTTGGTGGGACAAATAAGCAGAAATCTTAGATACATGATTGACATAACTGAAACGGATCTGCTCTATTTGGAGAAGCTGGGGGGGGGGCCAATTCTGAAAAAAAAATAAAAAAATGAAGTATTTTTAACTTACGAAAGAGTGACCGGATTTTAATGAAATTTCATTTTTAGAAGGACCTTGTAACTCAGATCTCTTATTGTAGATCCTGACCAGATCCAGCTTCATTGGGGGGGGGGGGGTTGAAGGAACCGGAAATCTTGCAAAACACTTAAAGCAGAGAGATCAGGATGAAACTTGGTGGGAAGAATAAAAACATGTCCAAGATACGTAACTAACGTAACCGGACCAAATCTGCTCTCTTTGGTAGAGTTGGGGGGAGGAGGGGAGTAATTCAGAAAAAATTGAAAAAATGAGGTATTTGTAACTTACGAAAGGGCGATCAGATCTTAATGAAATTTGATATTTAGAATGATCTTGTGCTTTATAGCTCTTATTTTAAATCCAGATCAGATCTGGTGACATTGGGGGGAGTTGGAGGGGGAAACCGGATTTCTTGGAACACGTGAAAATTGAGGTATCTTTATCTTAGGAATGGGTGATCGGATCATAATGAAACTTGATATATAGAAGGATGTTATTTCTCAGATGCTCCATTTTCAATTCGAATTGAATCCGGGGACATGGGGGGGGGGGGTTGGAGGGGGAAAACAGAAATCTTGGAAAACGCTTAGAGTGGGAAGATCGGGATGAAACTTGATGGGAAGAATAAGTACAAGTTACAGATACGTGATTGACATAATTGGAACGGATCTGTTCTCCTTGGAGGAGCTGGGGGTGTTAATTTGGAAAAATTAAAAAAATTGAGGTATTTTTCACTTAAGAACGGGTGACCGGACCTTAATGAAATTTGATATTTAGAAGGAACTCATGTCTCAGAGCTCTTATGTCAAATCCCAACCAGATCTGTTGACATTGGGGGGAGTTGCAGGGGGAAACCGAAAATCTTAGAAAACGCTTAGAGTGGAGAAATCGGGATGAAACTTAGTGGGTAGAATAAGCAAGTGTTGTAGATACATGATTGACGTAACCGTACTGGATACACTCTCTTTGGGGAGGTAGGGTGTGGGATTCAGTGCTTTGGCGAGTTTGGTGCTTCTGGACGTGCTAGGACGATGAAAATTGGTAGGTGTGTCAGGGAGCTGCACCAATTGACTTGATAAAGTTGTTTTCTCCGATTCGATCATCTGGGGGGCTGAAGGGAGAGGAAAAAGTAGAAAAAATGAGGTATTTATATCTTACGAGTGGGTGATCGGATCTTAATGAATTTTCATATTTAGTAGTTCCTCGTGACTCAGAGCTCTTATCTTAAATCCCAACTGGCATTAAGCCTCTGATTTTTCTTTTAAATCAATGTTTTGATTCTTAGAGTTTTGCTAGAGCTCATACCATATGAGCTCTTGGCTCTTGGTTCTTCCGGCCAAGTCACAAGTGCCATATGAGCTTTTAGATCTTGTTGGTGCTTGTGATGGAAAGGCAGTGTGGTCTTCGTCGTCATTTACACTAATTTAGGCCAAACAGATTTTTCACAAAATTTTCTGATTGGCTCCTAAGTCCTATGGAAAATTTGAATGGCTCAAATTAACGCTAAATAAATCCCCATACTATTAAAATCTCGTCGGCCTGTAACACACTTGGCCTGAAAATTTTGACTTACCTGTTGCAACATATGATGCAATTTACAGACAGCAAAGAGGACATATCAAGTAAAAATTAGGGCCTTTTACCGCATACCTCTGATCCAAAAAAAAAAAAAAATCAAAATTGGACAGACTGGATAGAATACAAAAAAAAAATAACTAAAAAGAAGTGTATGATAAATAGAAAAAAAAGATTCGTTAGACTTGTTTCCATAGTCTGGGTAAAAATGGTATAATGGTATGGTAAAATTTGTAATGGTATATACTGTGGTATATGGTATATTCATAGTTTTGGGTCAGAATTGAGCCGAAAATAGCTTATTTTTTTAAATTGTTACATTGCAACTAATTCCAGGCATAATTAAACTGAGACTAGTTTTTTCTTGTGTTTCTTAATTGATGGAAAACCGGTCCGAATATCCGTACCATTAAGTTAACAATATTCAATTGAAGAAAAAGCATGACACTGAGATCTCAAAAAGCAGACAGCCGCATTTGTTTGTAATGAAGTCCTCTGATGCAGATAAATTGGTTATAGTTTTTATGTATGAAACAAAACAACGTTTATATATAAAAAAAACTTCTAAATTAACTCAGACGGCAAGTTCAAAAGATTCGTGAAGGGATTCCTCCTTAATTGGTTTTCTTTTAATTTTCCGTATTTTTCTTTATATGTAGCTAATATACTGTATCGAACATTTTATCCTACTTTAGCTCTATTGCTTATTTCTTCTTCGGTTTATATATATATATATATATATATATATATATATATATATATATATATATATATATATATATATATATATACATATACATATATATATGTATATATATATATATATATATATATATATATATATATATATATATATATATATATATATATATATATATATATATATATATCATGAAAAGAGAAATCACCAATGCAACAGCACAAACACAAAAAAAAAGAGACAGAAGGAGAAAAGGAAGACTGTTTTCCTAAATTAGTGATTAATATAGACCAGCACTTGAATGAGGCCTTAACCATACTCATCCATACAATCACATAGGTCAAACAGCATAGCCATACACAATCAACTATAAAGAATAATCCATTGACAGGCAGTCATGTCATCAATAAGTATATATATATATATATATATATATATATATATATATATATATATATATATATATATATATATATATATATATACTATATATATATATATATATATATATATATATATATATATATATATATATATATATATATATATATATATATATATATAAGAGAAAATAAATAAATAAAAATTTTTTCCAACAGGAAGTAAGGAGCAGCATTAAAATTTAAAACAAACATATGACCTCGCTCTTTACGCTAAAGTGTTTTTAGTAATTTCAATTATTTATTCTACGGCCTTTGTAATTCAGGGGTTATTCTTAAAGAACTGGGACAAAATCCAAGCTTTAGCGTAACGAGCGAGGTATTGACGAGGAGGCGAACCCTCTTATATACTTAATATAAATATACAAATATAGAAACTCGTTACGTAAGGTAATTCGTAAGTTACGTATATTTACTACTAATAAAAACGTTCGTAAGAAAAATGAAAGTTCTAGTTGCCTTTTAAAGTAACCAATAATTGGAGGGTAGCTAGGCGTCCTCTCCCATCCCTTTTTTATCAAAATCGTCAGATGAAAACTATGAGAAAAATTAATATGCAAATTTCGTCTTAATTATTCATGTGTGGTGAGCCAAAATCAATACATGCCTTAATTCAAAAACGTTTAGAAATTAAATAAAAAAAAAGTTTTCTCAACTGTAAGTGAGGAGCGACATTAAAACTTAAAACGAACAGAAATTATTCTGAATATGAAAGAGGTTGTCCCCTCCTCAATGCCCGCTCTTTACGCTAAAGTTTTTTATTATTTTAAAAGTAGAGTTTTGAGAAAGAGTCAAATTTTAGCGTAAAGAGCGGGGCGTTAAGTAGGGGACGACCCCTTTCATATACGGAATAATTCCTGTTCGTTTTAACTTTTATTGTCGCTCCTTAATTTCAGTTGAAGAACTTGTTTTTTATTATTATTTAATCTCCCATGAAGGTGATACGTAAAAAAACATGAGGCACGACAACTGCATTAAATACACGAACAAGAATATGCTTATCTACACCGTATCTGCAACTAATCGCTTTGCTATAGCTTGCTCTAATTGCAATGTGAGTACATGCAACAATGTTTGAACTGAGAGAATGCATATCCGTGGTGCAGTAGAAGTTGAGGTAATTCAACGATTGAGATTGCATAATGGTCTACTCACTTACCTCCAGTGAACGCTCTGTTTTGAAAAGACCGTTAAAATATAACAATTCGGTTTTTGACGGATATTCACGGATAAACTGATGCTCTTGTAAGCATCCATGAAGAAACTCCGATTACGATGTAGTCCATCTAGCGTATTGCCACTAAAGTGGCGTATTGCCACACGCAATTAAGCGTTGTTAACAGCGTTGTGAATAAATGAGCCTCGTATACACCGGGTAACAAAACTGGTGACACAATTAAGAATAAGTGCGGTAAACGAAGATCCCTGTTTGACCCCGTTAAAACAGTTGAATCGGTTCCGAAAGCCTTTGTTTTCGCATTCCGTGATCTGCATCTACTCCTAGTACTAAATAAATTATCGCCTGCAGATACCATTCTAGGAGGACCAGTACTATCTTCGGATTAACTCTTGATTCTAACCCTGTTAGTGAGGCTTGGGAATGGGTCACCGAGTCGAACCTAGCCAATATATCAACACCATACATGTATAAAGTGTGAGTCAGCGTTTATCACCCACTCCCAGAAACTACTCCCCGTGGAAAATAACGCCAGAAAACACCCCCACGAAAAATACCTCCAGCGGAAAATACTTCTCCCCTTGTGGCTGGCTGGTCTCCTATGACTTCTGACGTATAAAAAAAGAATTAAACTCTCAATTCCTGAGGTAATGAGCACCCTCCGAAGTTTCTGCGATCATGAGCTGCAGGTGGGGATGAGGAAGGGGCAGAACTTATTGGACCATTGGTTTGATACGATCACCCTGGCCAAAAAACAGATACATCGTGATCTTTCTTCAGGCAACCAATACGAAATTCTACATTTTTGCAGATGGGAGCTTGAAACCCCCATAGTTAGCAGATGTCTCAGATATGCTGAATCTGATGGTGTGATTTTCATTGCGATTTCTTGACTTTCTCGGGATGCTTTTCCCCTTTTTTCAAAAATCGGACAAAATTTTTCAGGCTCATAACTTTTGATGAGCAACATTAGAATTAATGAATTTTGTATATTCAGAATCATCGTAAAAACCAAACATTTTCATGTATCCATTTTTATCAGAACTTCGTTTCTTAGAGTTTAGATTACTATTGGGCCGAGTCGCTCCTCACTTACAGTTCTTTACACAGAACTCTTTGATAGCTGAATTCCTTTTTTGTTTCGTTATATCTTGCTTTACATAATTGGCAAGTTTTCTTATCTTGTAGCCAACCCTTAAATTCGATTTTTTCAATACGTAGGTGAAGCGTCTCCAAGGAGATAACAACGATTTCTGAAGCCTTGGCAGGTTTTCGATCCTCACAAGAGAGTATATATTTTTCATGTTATACTTGAAATCAAGTGAGTATTTCTCATTATAGTATTACATACTGTCAGTAGTTTTCTTTAAAAAGTGACAAGTTTTATACGTGGTTGCTAAGTATACCTAGTTGTATCTCACGGCTGGGCAATCACTAGGATTGTTTTGGGGGATATGGCTCTCGTCTGACAGACCCTTTGGGTGGTAAGTGTTTGTGTTGGCATTTCCTTGCCGTTTTATAACAGGTAGTTGAAGTACACTGGAAAGGATAGCAAAGAGCCCTTAAGATTCACTACATGTTGGATCCTCACATTAAAGTATAGATTTTATTTCTTTGTTATAGCTGGAGCCTGAATTCAAGCATGTATTTCTGATTACAGAGATTCCAATGAGCCAGTAGTTTTCGTCAAAAATCATGAATTTTATATGATGTCTGCTATGCATACTCAAATTTGTCTTACGGCTGGGGGATAGGGTTAAAACTTTTAAGAAAAGTTATTTTTTGAAGAAGGGTGAGGGGAGTTAGAACTTAACGTGAGGGGGAAAGGGGCAAAATATTATCCTCTGTTCCTCATAAAAAGTATACGCTACAGCTTTTTTCCCCTTTTACGTTTGTTGTCCGAAAGGTTTTTTGGTTAATTTCATCTACACGGTTTTCATTTTGATTATAGGTTATCGTTATGGTTTTTGTTTTTGCGGTCAAATGACATAAAATTAAGACGTTCATTTAGGCATATATTTCTCATTAAAACCAGGACAAAGTAGAAAATGACAATGCGGCCACCACAAAATATAAAAAAAATGGAACATATTCCTTATGTCGAAATAATAACATGGTATATGCTAACCCAAAAGCATCCTGCGGCTCCAAAAATTAATTATTTTAATTAATTATTAATTAACTAATTAATTATTTATTTATAACTCATATCAACAGTAAATAATGGTGGAGCAAAAAAGGGAGAAAAAATAAAAGATAAAGATACATAAACAACCACGGAAAAAGTATATATGATGGCGAGAGCGTAAACGCGCATATGGCATACCTGAAATTTATCAATAAAGTATCTCTAACTTTGGAATAATATCATAAAAATATGAAATACTCAAAGGCAATTGAACTATATCAAATTTGAAGAACGAATTAGAAATTAATGTGTTTCTACATGGCGTACTAATTCTATATTGCGAGCTCATCTCCACCGACTTGACATTAGTGTCTGATCAGGTACATAAGCAGAAAATTATTTAAGCGAGGGCAATTTTCAGGGAATAAATTCGTCAAAAAGCCAAAAACAAAGAAAAAAAATATTATTAATGTGAGAGTTATGTTGAAACCTTACATGTGCGATATTTGATACACTCTGATTCCTCAATTGACCCTACCCCTTCCTTGCGTTCATGGTTGTAATGTATTTTTGACCTGATACGTTAAGTTAGATATTTTTATCCAAGACCACACTGCCTTTCTATGACGAACAAATAAACGTTCAAATGGGGATATTTTCATTTATTAGACAGTGAAAACAGATTGTTCATTGTTGTGAAGCCGTCAACTCCGGAAAACTGGTGATGGTAGAAGCGGTTATGCTAGAACTTGCCGTGTCTCTGACCAATGTTATTTGTCTGCTATAACAAAAAAAAATTTCCAGCTAAAATTAAGTTTTGATATTCTCAGTGGGTGATAAAGCTCTCAAAGTGATTTATTATTCAACAGGCATAACAGTCATACCTTTTATTTAGCTTCACCTATCTATAGCCCCCCCCCACCTCTAGATGTTTGCACTTCGTAACTCGCACACTTCTATCCAATCGCAATTTACTCATTCTATGGTAGCTTTGTCGTCAGGAATAAGTCCGTCGCATGTAAGGGTCATATCACTCGAACGCTGGTAGGTTGGAGGAGGGAAAGTCACCATAACGTTGGCTGTTAAAAACGTTTTCATGGCAGCATTGTCTTTCTGCTCATGTTTGAGCATGTAATAAACAAGTCCTTTTTAAATTTTTATTTGCTCAGTATAATACACTGAACACTGAATACACTAACGTACTAGATAATAGACTGAACTATTCTGTTTAGTGGTTAATTCCCTCAACGATTAATTGCAGCTGTAAATGTAAATCATCAAACAAGATTGCGTGCGTATTTTAACGTTAATCGGTGTCCAGCCAACGGGCACGGATTAACAAAACACGGGAGGATCGAAAGCATAAGACGTAACATTCCTAGTCCACATTACTACTAACAACTATTAACAACTCACTGCAGCACCAAGCCGCCTGAGGCCACCACAGCTATGCATGCTCCTCCTCTATCCGAATCTATTCAAAGCCTCTCTCTTTACACTCTCCCGGGAAGTTCCCATTTCCCTTAAATCTTTCTTTATCACATCCTTCCACCCCAATCGCGGACAATCTGTTTTACGTTTAGCCCTAGATGGTTGGCTGAAAAGGATAATCTTCGGCAATCTGTCATCCTTCATCTGAAAACGTGCCCTAGCCCACTCAACCTTTCTCTCATTATAGCCCTAGAAAGTGGGATTCAACCACGCTTTTCGTAGAGCCTTCTATTTGAAATACAGTCAGTCAGCCAGATACCCAAAACAATCCGCAGAATTTCTCTGTACAACATCTAACAAATCTTCATCCGTTTTTCGGAGCGCTCATGCTTCAGAACCATATTTGACCACTGTCATCACTGTAGCTTCCAATATTCTAATCTTGGTTTGCAGACTTATCTTCTCAAATTTTTGACACCCTCTTTCCTTTGCAAAATGATCCCGCCCCCAAAATTGCCTCTAGAACCATGCTAATAAGAGTTGAAACAAACTCAGCAGAAGAACAACAATCTATGCTAAGCGTCTCAAATAGTTGTTACCAGTGTTGATTAAAAAGATATCAATTTGAAATTAGCATACTGGTTTGGTTTATGATTTGCTTGCTGGTATTTTGAATTGAGAGCAAATATATAACATCAATTTTTTCATTATCAACCTATGTCAAGTAACTGACTGAAATTGTTAGAAATGCCAGAAAATCTTGGGATAGCCTCAGCAAAATATGTCAACCTAGGTAAATTGTAATAATTTATGAATAGTGTGGAATGGCCAGAATGGCCCGGACTATTGAATAGAGACTTTACTTCATTGAGCATTAAAAATGAGGATGACCATATATCAGAATCAAGCCATTTGCCCAGCTTTTGCTCTTTGCCTAGCTTGCAAGACCAGAACACAGTAGTAATAATTGACTAATCGACTTAGAAGCTAATAAAATCAGTTGTTGCCAGACAACAGCAATAAATACATAGATACAGCACTACAACAAAAGATATGGGAAGGTCAAATTAATGAGTCTATAAAATGTCAGCAAAATGAATAAATTTTAAGAAGTTCTACGAATTCAGGGTCCAAGAATAGGGTTTGAAATTTAATGTTGAGGAGACCAAGTCCCTTAGACAAGAAATAAATGAAGAGGAAAAAGCAATATCGGGTAACGGGGAGATTGATCAATTAGTAAAGATGGTGGATGCAGTGAAGATGTAAAAAGTGGAATAGCCAAGACCCAGGATATTTTCTCACAGTTAAAACAGATTGGGAAAATAGGAAGATAAGCCTGTGAACAAATATTAGAATCTTGGGAGTTACTGTTATGACCGAAAAAAAGTGTGGTTCTGAAATCTGGGCGCTTCGAATGGCAGGGAAGATTTGCCTAATGTCTTCCAGAGAAATTGCCTAAGGATTGTTTTAGTTACCTATTTGACTGACCGTAAGTCAAAGAACAAGCTGTACAAAACTTCGTTTGATCCCAATTTCTAGGAATATAACAAAAGAAAGGTTAAGATGGCTAAGACAGGTTCCACGGATGAAGGATGACAGATTGCCAAAACTATGCTTATTGGCATGGTTTGAAACGAAAAGCAGGCTGTCCCGAATGAAGTGGGAAGAGGTCATAGGAATCTGAAGGAAATTGGGACTTCGTGGAAGAGGTTGAAGAGAGTGAATATATCAGGGCAAAGAAAAAAAAACTGAAGCAGTGTTGGCCTCAGGTGGCTTGATCCTACAGTAAGTCAATAATAGCAAAATTACTTGTGTCAATAAAATAAGCAAACGAAGTACTTGATGCACTGTACATATTACCGCACATCGTGTATAACCCGTTCATTATGTGCATAAACCTGCATATTAAAACCTAAGCAGAAGACTGAATCAAAAGATAGTCGAAAGGTTAATTTGTTCGACTGTGTGGATGAAATAAGCCAATGAACAATTTGAAATAATATGTTCAGCATAATCATATACTTCATGTCGATCAAATCTCAAGCTAAAGTAACCTTTTCTCAGTCCCACTCCAAAAATATATTATCAGCTATTCTCTTGTATGTCAGTCCACGGACTTTTTCAGGTAATGTGGGTATAATTGCACAGTTGTTCACCCTCTGATGGAAATAAACATGAAATAAAGGAAATAAATAAAATAAAGGAAATAAATCTAATTCTTTAGCCTCAAGGTGCCTAGGACAACAAAAATAAATATGATTCTTTGAATTGGTTGAGCAGAAACTTACACAACCGCATCTTTAAGAATTAGGTAAAATCAGGAAGGCAATTTTAAGGATCAAGACTTTTGTGTTCAGTTATACAGTTTTCAGTAGTAAAGGGTGCCAAATTTATAAGAAGAAAACACGGGTGCAAAATCAGGGCAAAAATAGGGAAATACATATGGTACCAAACTATCTTAAGAAGGTGTGATTTTCCTTTGAAGGTTTATTGCCTTTGGGAATCAATAAATTGCTAACATTTATTTATTTTTTTTAATTTTTTCGGACGAAAAATGTTACCATTATACTGTTTATTTTCAAATATCAACGTGACAACATTGACAATAAGGCGGTATAACCCTGAAAACTACATACTTTTGTAGCAACCGAATGAAAACTTTTAGAAAATCGCGGTTTTTATATATGAATAGGCCTAAAATGAATCCAGAGGGGTAGAAAATTTTGCTATTTTGAAGTTGTTTAGTACCTTAAATATTGCATTCACCTGTTTACTTGAAATACATGCTACAAATTCAAAAAAAAGGAACAATAATGGATTAAAATCCTGATTTCGAAACAAGTCTTATTTTTTCGCATGAAATATTATCATCTAGTACTTTTTATCATAGGCAGTGCAGTAGCCCTGCCTAAGTAAAGAACGGTGTTGGCAAAATGTATTATTTTTTTTTTTTGTTTATTTGTTTTTCTCAGACCAGGGCACTTCGCATCGAAGGACTTGTCGTAGAAACTTCAAAAAGGAATCATTCAATTGGAAATTTAAAGGATTAGTCTCCTTTCAATTTTTGAACAGAAATTAATATGAGTAGGGCTCAAAACCCCTATGCCTTTCTAAGACTAGAACATAATTTGCACTTTACTGAAAAAAATACATTATAAATATTTCCACTTTTATAACTTTAATAAATACAGCATTATTAACATTTTAAGAAACAAATATCAGCATAAGTATATCAAACTGACAATGCACATTCCTTTGTATTTTTTCAGTAAAGTGCAAATTATGTTCTGACTTTGGGAAGGTATAGGGTTTTGAGCCCTACTCATGTTAATTTCTGCTCGTTTTTAGTTTGACTTGGCTATTTATTGTAATTTCTGTTCGTTTTGGGTGTCATTTATTTATCGATGCTGATTTGTGGTAGTTTTACGCTTTTTAGATTATTTGATTTTGTTTTGCTCATTTTTGGTTTAATGGAGCTCTTTACTTTTCTTTGAAAATTTATTTTGGGGAAAAGGTTTTTTAAATTAATTAGAGAAAAACGACGGTGTTGTGTGTAATTAAATAAAAAAAACGAGTTTTTTTAACTGAAAGTAAGGAGCGACATTAAAACTTAAAACGCACAGAAATTACTTCGTATATGAATGAGGCTGCTTCCTCATCAACGCCCCGCTCTTTACGCTAAAGTTTGACTCTTTCTCTCAATTCTTCTTTTTAAAACAGTAAAAAACTTTAGCGTAAAGAGCGGGGCGTTGATGAGGAAGCAGCCTCTTTCATATACGAAGTAATTTCTGTGCGTTTTAAGTTTTAATGTCGCTCCTTACTTTCAGTTAAAAAAAACTCGTTTTTTTTTATTTAATTTCTGAACGTTTTAGAATCAATGCATGTTTTGATTTTGGCTCTCCGCAGAGGAATAATCATAACGAAATTTTGCAAATTTTTTTTTTTGGGGGGGGGGGGCTAAATGGCTTTCTCATAATTTTGATCGAATGATTTTGAGAAAAAAAGAGCGGGGGCGAAGCCTAGTTGCCCTCCGATTTTTTGGTTAATTAAAAAGGCAACTAGAACTTTTAATTTTTTACGAATCTTTTTATTGGTAAAAGATTTACGTAACTTATAAATTAGCTTACGTCAAGAACTTTTGTATTCTCATGTTTTTATTACATATATGAGGGGATTCGCCCCATCGTCAGTACCTCGCTCTTTACACTAAAGCTTAAATTTTATCCCAATTCATTAAGAATGACCCCTGAATCACAAAAGCCGTAGAATAAATAGTTGAAATTGCCAAAAATACTTTAGCGTAAAGAGCTAGGTATCATAAGGAGGTGAGCCCCTTATATGGGTAATAATTTCTGTTTGTTTTAAGTTTTATTGCTGTTCCTTACTTCCAGGTGAAAAAGCTTTTTCACATTTATTTTTTAATTTTTTTTTAAATAATGCTAGTAAATCCTGCTCTCCCTTCATGGAAGTTTTCTTTTCCCATGACAAATTCTCGATGGAAAGTTCCCCCAGCATATCCCCCTCTTCTCAACCCCTCCCCCCAACCAAAAAAATCCTCCTGAAAACGCCTGTATACTTCCCAATAACCATTACTATATGTAAGCACAGGTCAAAGTTTGTAACTTGTTGCCCCTCCCACGGGGACCGTGGGGGAGTAAGTCGTCCCCAAAGACATAGTTATAAGGTTTTTCGACTATGCTGAATAAAATGGCTATCTCAGAATTTTGATCTGTTGACTTTGGGAAAATAATTAGCGTGGGAGGGGGCCTAGGTGCCCTCCAATTTTTTTGGTCACTTAAAAAGGGCACTAGAACTTTTCATTTCCGTTAGAATGAGCTCTCTTGCAACATTCTAGGACAACTGGGTCGATACGATCACCCCTGGGGAAAAAAAAAACAAAAAAACAAAAAAACAAAAAAACAAATAAACACGCATCCGTGATCTGCCTTCTGGCAAAAAATGCAAAATTCCACATTTTTGTAGATAGGAGCACGAAACTTCTACAATAGGGTTCTCTGATACGCTGAATATGATGGTGTGATTTTCGTTAAGATTCTATGACTTTTAGGGGGTGTTTCCCCCTATTTTCTAAAATAACGCAAATTTTCTCAGGCTCGTAACTTTTGATGGGTAAGACTAAACTTGATGAAACTTATATATTTAAAACCAGCATTAAAATGCGATTCTTTTGATATAGCTTCAAAATTCCATTTTTTAGAGTTTTGGTTACTATTGAGCCGGGTCGCTCCTTACTACAGTTCGTTACCACGAACTGTTTGATGAGGATTAGTGCGTTGGTGTAGGACCGGTATCACCATTCCTTTATTGTGGGGTAGCCCACGCTTACCAGTACACGCATACAAATATCAAATGTTTATCAATGTGAACCCAGACATACCCAGAAAGGAGTAGTAAAGGTTTACAGGTCCTTGCTGCAGACCACCCCACGTGGAGAAGGCTGACAACGCTCTCAGCACCACCCCGAGATGAGGATTGAGAAAACAAGTTAAAACAACTAAATGATTCTATCAGAATAAATATAAAAATAAAACAATTACAGGACTAAAACCAGAGTTTCGAAACAAACTAAGTTTCTTGTGTCAGTTCACCTTATGCTTTCATTAAAGGAAAATAAGAATGTTGCTTTTACATTGGAGGGGGGGGGGTATCTTGTCTTTTTGTTTGGGTTTGTGTCCTTTTTGTAATATGTAATTTTATAACAAACCTACAGCTGTATCTAATACCGAAAGGACAGGATACATGTATCAATGGACTCACTTGTTTCAGATCTATCTAGCTACTGAGCAAGACTTTTGGTACTACCTAATTTTTCGTAGAGGACGATCTAACTTGCCCAAAAAATAGGAAAACCATCCTTTTTCAAACAATTTTAAACAATTTTTGATCCGTTTTTCAAGTTAAAACGAATACAAAAGCGAATTTTAAAAATGAAATTTGGTAAGTAAACCTATGTTTGAGCTATCAACGGTAGCAAAATTGTCATTGTCGCTGCAAAATTGTTAAGACTGTTAAAATATTAAACCTGTTCGACCACAGAAAAATGAAATATTAAACTAGAGCCGTTTCTAGATTTGGTGGCACCAGGGGAAAACTAGTTACAGCTCCCCCTCCCGACTACGATATAAGCAAAAAAACACATCGAAGTAAAAATCTGATCAAAGTGGGCAACCCCCTGGCAAGGGCATCACCTACCCCCGCAATGGTGCCCGGGACAGCTTTTCCCCGTCATCCCCCCTTCAAACGGCTCTGACCAAAACTTACAGACGCCCTACTCTGCACCCCGTTTTTGCAATGAAAAAGGAGCTTTTCTATTGATGCAATCAAAGACCAAAATGATGAGTACAGACAAGTGACCAAAAGCAGACAAGCTCTAATTGATTATCTACCATAACTGGAAAAAACAGTTAATCAGATAACTTGCTCATGAACAGTGATGAAATCGAAACGATTTAAAAACCAAAATGGAACCCAAATTACCAGCGGTTGCCAGATCAAAGTGTACCCGTTGTTCTCAATGAGTCACTCTCAAACTGTGCCCAATTATTTTCCGATTATGCCTCCACAGGGTGTGCAATTTATACTGGGAACGTCCAGCCTGTAATCAGGTCTAATGAAAATGTTTAGTGTCAAAATTATGTAATGATAAACTGGGTGGCTTTTTTTTAGTGTGGAAGGTCTATTTTAAGCCCGGCTTCAATGGTGATTTGAAGCTAAAATAGCCAATATCCCGAATGTAGACAAACAGATTCGAAAATTTTCAAAAATTTTTCAAAGATTGTCGTGAGCGTGGAAGCATTATGCTGAAATATGGGCACGGAACCTCCACCAAAGACACCAAATGATTTGGTATCATTTTAGTACTGTATTTCTGCTCTCCAGAAGGAAATACTATAAATTTCGGAAAACTACTTTAAACATTCTAAATACTTCCTTATATCATTCCCAAATATGATATGCTTTATTCCCCACCCCCTAATGAACAAGTATATAGCCTAAATCAGACACGTAGGCAGGATTTTTTTTCGAGGGGGCCCAAAACCTTCGAAACAGCAGATATAAAGTAGCACTTTTTTATTTAGTAACTAAAAAATGCAAAAAGCACGTACTTCGGAAAATACAGATTAACTTTAATATGTAGTGTTGTAGCGGAGGGGGGAAGAAGACTAAAGCCTTCTTCGAAAATTGATCCGTTAAAAGCTGTACTTTATCCTGAAAAGGGGGGATAAACACCCTAATATCAAGGATAATTATATTTTGTTGTGGAAAGCAACCTCTCTTTACGAAGAAAAAGTACAATCGCTAATTACTTCAAAGAGGGTAAAAAGTTAGACAAAAAATGGGTTAATAATTGGGCAGTGACTTAACCGGATAATTACATGCTGTAAAATCCCCCAAAAATGCTTCACAAATGTATCTAGATTCCTAATAAGTGTTCTACTTTTGCCAGAAATCCCAAGAAACCATGGGGAAATTGAACATTTCACAGAATTTGTCTTTGGGGAGGGCAGGCCTGAAGCCCATCCCCCCCCCTGCGTACGTGCCAGGCCTAAATGATATATGCTCACTGCATCTTCAATAGAACGGCTTTTTTCTTCCCGCTTGTTTATCGTTTACCGTTACATTAATAAGAAGAAGAGAGTCGCACTATCGAAAATTCAAAGGTTATGTATAACTTAGGCTATATATGAGGGGGAGGGGTTAAAGTGAAAATTATGCATTTATAAATGATATAAGTAAGTGTTTTAGAATGCTTTAAAGTAGTTTACAAAGTTTTTTACTGTTTCATTATTTAAATTGGAAGTACCAAACTGATGCCGAGGAATTTTCAAAATGAGTAGGGCCGATAACTGAAAAAAAATATTTTTAGGTTCAAATATACGTTTTTATACTGTTTTTGTTTATTTCTCTAGTTTTTAATATTTGTTTTTTAGAATCCGGTGCTATGATTTTCAAAATGAGTAGGGTCGTTAACTGAAAAAAAATATTTTTAGGTTCGAGTATACTTTTTTATACCGTTTTCTGTTTATTTCTCTACTTTTTATGTTTGTTTTCTAGAATGCGGTGCTATAAATTTTCAAAATGAGTAGGGCCGTTAACTGAAAAAATATTTTTAGGTTCGAATATACGTTTTTATACCGTTTTTTGTTTATTTCTCTACTTTTTAATATTTGTTTTCTAAAATCCGGTGCTATAATTTTCAAAATGAGTAGGGCTGTTAACTGCAAAAAATATTTTTAGGTTCGAATATACGTTTTTTGAATTCACCGTGAAAACTTCTATCAAAATCAAAAATTTTATCCTCATATATTTAGCATTTCATGATCTAAAAAATTTTGGAATGTTCCCAATGTAATTAGTTTGGCTTAAGTCATATACCTATTCTTGACAAGTCCAGAATTTATTATTGTCTTTAGTTGCTATAAGGTGGCTTTCGAAAAGTAATTTATGTGACTACTCTTAAGAAACCAATATGACTATTTGTGTGAATAGACAGATATAGGCAGAAATTTCCTGTGAATACCAACCAGCAGGTAAAGCCGATTCACATATTTCTTAGCTTAATATGGAAAATGAAAAACTAAACAATACAAACTCTATTGCTATAGGTTAAGTAACTAAAAAACTAAAATTTGACTTATTTGAAATTGCTGTTTTTTTACTACAAAAATATTCTCTCCAGGTATTTTAGAAGGGTGACAATCTGGCCACAAAAAGGGAGTGTTTTAACTTATGATTTGATTTACCGCCTTTAAGGGGATAAGACCGTAAGTCCTGTAGCTTAAACTTACCTAGCAACTGAATATAAGATACTTTAGGAGATTATACATAAAGTATAAACGTTCAATAGGGAAAATCGTATAATTTAGAAATGTGTTTTCCTATTGAACGATCATACAAAAAGGAATGGAAAAAAGTATTCATCATAGTTAAACGTCAAACACAGCAAAGGAATAAAATGGCAAAGAAATAAAAACTAAATTAATGTAAAACTTAGGTTAAAGTGAATAATCAAGTGGAACAAACGATAAAATATTAGCTAAAACTCACCTAGCAACTAAATATTGGAGACTTTAGGTGATTTGAGATAATAAAAAGATCCTTATAATTATTGTGATCATAAATCTCTTACCAACCTCTGGGACACATTTTGTACTTCAGTAAATAATTTTATAGCCCACCATAACACTCCCGGAACGTATGGGTGTATTTGTTTACAATAGGCTAAGGGAACTTGCTAATTTTATGCAATGTTTTTGTTAGTACGTAAGTAAGACAATATCCTAGCCTTATATGAAAAATGATAAATGAAAATAGACACTACTATAAGGAGTAAAAAAAGAATATATCAAAGTTAATTATAATTCATTAAAAAGTAAAGAGCCAAGTCAAAAGTTATGATAAAATTATAAGTATTTTGAAATAAAAAAAAATCTTTCCTTATTTTTCGAGCTCTAAACCTC
The DNA here is from genome assembly GCF_032884065.1 of Artemia franciscana. Lineage (NCBI taxonomy): Eukaryota > Metazoa > Arthropoda > Branchiopoda > Anostraca > Artemiidae > Artemia > Artemia franciscana. Next base: position 2,194,175 of record NW_027062709.1, read on the forward strand.
GATTCAACTGTTTTCAATAATGGGAAGCTCAAAAATGTATTTTATTACAAATTGACGCCATCTCTGAGGTATTATAGGCTGTTTTTCAAAGCCCTCTGATTTTCTTTTCCTTAAATGCAAGTTACTATTCAGTTGAATATGTAAATAGCGACGAAGACCACATTGTCTTTCCATCACAAACACCAAAAACAAGAAGAACAATAGGGAATTTCTCAAAACAGTGGGAAACAAATTAGAATGAATATTTTGGCTTTTTTCTTCGGATTGGCCAATAGTATCGTTTCTTCAACGACTTTACAATTGGTAAAACCCTACAAAAATTGTTTCCGATGGATATGAGAAGAGGATTTTTGAAAAACTTTTCATTTTAGTTTTATTGATTTTATCCTGTTGTAAGTTGTTTCTTCTTATATATTTTTGTATTGCTGAAGACGGCCCTTGGACAGAGGGCCGTCTTCAAACTTAAAACGAACAGAAATTACTTCGTATATGAAAGGGGCTGCCCTGCTTTTTACGCTAAAGTTTGACTCTTTCTCTCATTTTTTCTTTTTAAAACAGTAAAAAACTTTAGCGTAAAGAGACGTATCAATAATGCAACAACAGAGCACCGCTCAACTAACTTATTCAAATAAAAAAGATCCTTAAAAGACACAAAAAAAAAGTTAAATAAAAGAAAATTACTCAAACTCCTGCTGACAAAATAGAACAGAAGTAGGTTTTTACAAAGACCTTAAAAAGCTATTCGTAGAAACTAAACATAAAAAAGCCTTACAAAACCAACATAAGTTAATATAGACAAAATGATATTTCCATTCCAGTTCAAAGGCATTTTGTTGGGAGGAAGGGAGGGTAATTATTTACTAGATCTCCCCCTAAAAGTTGAAAAAATACTCTTTTTGGCACCTACATTAAAAAAAAAACTGGGAGAAAACAACAAAATTGCCCCTCTCTAGATTAAAAAAAAATCTATTATTTTTGCGTCTTTATTAAAAAACTTACAATAATCCATTTGTTTCTCCCCGTACACTTTCATGGACTGGTACCACTTGTCAAGTGGTTTGACTGCTTGAATTAACAGTTCAGTCGTTTTGTTTGTTCATCGTCAGTTCAGGGTCTGCACCAATATAAGCTTTTTTCAAACGTGACGGTGACCTCCCTTCTTGTGCCTACATGCCATGAACATTGACTAAGGGCAAGTCCCCCCCGCCTTTGAGAAAAAAATTTAAAAAATGACCCAAAAAAGAAAATGAGGAGGTTATTCTTTTAAATCCTGGTAAAAATAAAATTAATGGTATTAAGTTTCTTGCCCCTGAAATTTTGATGATACTCTTAAATCAAAAAGTGTGATATACTGTCACCATTAGTGATCTGATGTGCGTGCTTTTGAAAGCATATGAGAAACAGATGAGAAGGGAACCAAAGTTTGTCTTTGTCTTTGAGAAGAAAACAACCAACAGCATGACAACCAAAGCTAAAAACAACCAACACAGTATATAGTATTAACCAACTAAATCACAAGGCTGATAATAATAAAAAAAAAAACAACAGCAAAAGCATAAGCTTGATTAAAAAACTTAAGTGAAACTTTTAGTTGCATTTATTATTTCCTAAATGTTTCTTTTCTTTTAATTTTAGAGCAGTTGACAAGAGACAACTTTTTCCAACAGGTAATAATAACATTGTTTCTAAAATCGGAGCCCTCTCCCCACACATCATTATGTAATCTCTTGTATTAACGAAAGCTTCTTAGAATCTACCTTAAATGGGACTTTGAGATGAAATCATGGTTGCGGCAATAGCTACCACTAGTAAAGAGTAGACCGAAGTCTGTATGAGCCGAAGGTTTAAAAATGCATAAATAAACAGTATGGTAGAATTTTTGTAGGGTTTTACCAATTGTAAAGTCGTTGAAGAAACGATACTACTGGCCAGTCCGAAGAAAAAAAAAGCCAAAATATTCATTCTAATTTGTTTCCCATTGTTTTGAGAAAGTCCCTATTGTTCTTCTTGTTTTTGGTGTTTGTGATGGAAAGAGAATGTGGTCTTCGTCGCTATTTACATATTCAACTGAATAGTAACTTGCATTTAAGGAAAAGAAAATCAGAGGGTTTTGAAAAACAGCCTGTAATACCTCAGAAATGGCGTCAACTTGTAATAAAATACATTTTGAAATTCCCATTATTGAAAACAGTTAACTCGAGGTTTAAAGCTCGAAAAATAAGGAAAGTTTTTTTTTATTTCAAAATATTTATAATTCTATTATAACTTTTTACTTGGCTCTTTACTTTCTTAATGAATTATACTTAACTTTGATATATTTTTTTTTTACTCCTTTTAGTAATGACTATTCTCATTTATCATTTTTCATATAAGGCTAGGAAATTGTCTTACTTACGCACCAACAAAAACATTACATAAAATTAGCAAGTTCCCTTAGCCTATTGTAAACAAATACACCCAAACGTTCCGGGAGTGTTATGGTGGGCTATAAAATTATTTACTGAAGTACAAAATGTGTCCCGGAGGTTGGTAACAGATTTATGATCACAATAATTATAAGGATCTTTTTATTATCTCAAATCACCTAAAATCTCTAATATTTAGTTGCTAGGTGAGTTTTAGCTACATAGTTTATCGTTTGTTCCACTTGATTATTCACTTTAACTAAAGAGAAAAAAAATAAAAAACTTTAAAAAAAGGACTTTTTTGCCCAATGTCTTGTATATCCCCTTCCCTGTCTCAACTATCCCCCTTACAGAACAAAGACCTGGAAAAAATCTTTTTTGTGGGATTAGGAATCCCAACGCAAGTTTTACTTTTATTTCTTTGCTATTTAGCTTACTGTATTTGACGTTTAACTATGATGAATCTTTTTTTTTTTATTCCTTTTCGTATAATAGTTCAATAGAGAAAATCTGTTTATTTGACAGTAAAACACACTTCCTAAATAAAAGGATTTTCCCTCTTGAATATTTATACGTTATTTATAATCTCCTAAAGTATCTTATATTCAGTTGTAAGGTCAATTTAAGCTGCAGGATTTACGGTCTTATCCCCTTAATTTCCTATTTAAAAGCGGCAAATCAAATCATAACAAGTTAAAACAAATCCTTTTTGTGGCCAATTTATTGTATATTACCCACCCCCTCCCTTCCAGATTGTCACCCTTCTAAAATACCTGGAGAAAATATTTTTGTAGTTCAAAAACATCCATTTCACATAAATCAAATTTTAGTTTTTTAGTCACTTGACCTATTGCAATAGAGTTTAAGCGAATCCTTTAGTTTTTCATTTTCCATATTAAGATAAGAATATGTGAATCGGCTTTGCCTGCTGGTTGGTATTCATTGGAAATTTCTGCCTATATCTATCTATCCACACAAATAGTCATATTGCTTTCTCAAGAGAAGTCACATAAATTACTTTTCGAAAGCCACCTTATAGCAACTAAAGACAATAATAAATTCTGGACCTGTCAAGAACAGGTATATGACTTAGGCCAAACTAATTACACTGGGAACATTCCAAAATTTTTGATCACGAAATGCTAAATATATGAGGATAAAATTTTTGATTTTGATAGAACTTTTCATGGTGAATTCAAAAAACGTCGAATGATCCATAGGTTTTCTGAAAAATTTTTAATTCTTTTGCGAAATTCTAGTAGCCTACTATGAAATCTTCAGAAAATTTCAACAGTGTAGGGGAGTTTCTTAAACAATTTTTCAAAATCAATTTAAAATGTGATCATACGTATTTTAACACAATAAATTTTTGCGATTTTTTAAGTACCAAGGACATCTAGATATATTTTCATAAGCCCCCCCCCCGCCTGGAATCAGGTCTAGGTCTATCTTTTGCCACTATAAGTTTATTCATTCCTAAACACGGCAATTGTCTAAGATTTTTCCTTCGGTTTTTTTTAAAACCGTAAATTTCTTAGGCTACTATCACATGTTCGTCAGTATTGCCAGGTTGAATAGTGAAAATCAATAAGCTGAATTTGATGAATTTGACAACGCATTTCGTCCGTACAAATTCGAACATTAGCAAACGACTGACTTTCAAAGACAACTACACCTTCAAAAAAAGTAACACCTTCTTAAGGTGTTTGGTGCTTAAGGTGTTTGGTGCAATGTGTTTTGACTTAGTCTTTGTTGATTTTTTATCCACGTTTCACTCTTTCAATCTGGTGCCAACTACTAACAAAACTGCATAAGTACGTATAACTACATAACTGTATAACTGTATGAGGACTTTTTCAATGAAAATAGAATTCCTTTTTTTTCTAATTTTTAAAACATGTATGGCTGTTCATGTTTCCACCTGGCTAAATCAAACAATTAGAATTCATTTTCACTTTTCTTGGTACTTTAAGTTTTTCTTTTCTTTGAAGCACCAAAAGATTCAAAAAAAAAAACTTAAATCATAACCAGCCAACTCTGAATATCTAAATGCATTTTTACAAACTTCAATTACATTCTTAAATTTAGCAAAGAGCAAATGCCGTATCTGGGGGAGGGGGGCTATAAATAGTGAGCCTTCCCCCTTTTTTTACTGACTTGCAAAAACGTAACAAAAATAAATATAAATAAATTTTCCATGTATTTTTATACAGCCCCCCGCCCCCACGACAGAATTCTGGATATTCCCTTGCAAAGAGCACTCATAAAAAAAAACGATCCTGGACAACAAATCCGATTTTCAGTTGTAAATTAAATAAACAATTTGAAAAAAAAACTTAAATTTGAAATAAAAAGCGTAAATTTTAAATGCACGAAACCTTAGTTACATAAAAACAGTTTCTTTAAAATTAAATAGAATAGCTTAAGATAAAGACTAAGATTAAAAAGTAGTTTGCTCTAATATTCATTTCATGATAAATTTGAAAATATATCATAATTTTTTCATCAACCTACGGTTTTTTTTCAAAATCTTCCTTTTCTTCCTGTTTGATTATTTGGAGATGCTAATGCATAGTCTGCTTGCAAATCCAGGCCCCTACGGCAGCTGAATTCGAACCAGGGGTCATGCATTACCAACCAAAGATCAATCCTACCGTGCTAACAAGGGTTATTATTTAAAATGATCGGTTAAAGTTTCTTTTCAAACAGTTCGTGGTAACGAACTGTAGTAAGGAGCGACCCGGCTCAATAGTAACCAAAACTCTAAAAAATGGAATTTTGATACCAATACCTACATCAAAAGAATTGCATTTTAATGCTGATTTTAAATATATAAGTTTCATCAAGTTTAGTCTTACCCATCAAAAGTTACGAGCCTGAGAAAATTTGCGTTATTTTAGAAAATAGGGGGAAACGCCCCCTAGAAGTCATAGAATCTTAACGAAAATCACACCATCAGATTCAGCGTATCAGAGAACCCTACTGTAGAAGTTTCAAGCTCCTATCTACAAAAATGTGGAATTTTGTATTTTTTGCCAGAAGGCAGATCACGGATGCGTGTTTGTTTTTTTGTTTTTTTTTGTTGTTTTTTTTTTCTTTTTCCCAGGGATTATCGTATCGACCCAGTTGTCCTAGAATGTTGCAAGAGGGCTCATTCTAACGGAAATGAAAAGTTCTAGTGCCCTTTTTAAGTGACCAAAAAAATTGGAGGGCACCTAGGCCCCCTCCCACGCTAATTATTTTACCGAAGTCAACGGATCAAAATTCTGAGATAGCCATTTTATTCAGCGTAGTCGAAAAACCTTATAACTATGTCTTTAGGGACGACTTATTCCCCCACAGTCCCCATTGGAGGGGCAACAAGTTACAAACTTTGACCAATGCTTACATATAGTAATGGTTATTGGGAAGTGTACAGGCGTTTTCAGGAGGATTTTTTTGGTTGGGGGAGGGGTTGAGAAGAGGGGGATATGCTGGGGGAACTTTCCATCGATAATTTGTCATGGGGGATGAAAATCTCCATGAAGGGAGCGCAGGATTTACTAGCATTATTTAAAAACACAATGAAAAAATAAATATGAAAAAGTACTTTCAGCTGGAAGTAAGGAACAGCATTAAAACTTAAAACAAACAGAAATTATTACCCATTTGAGGGGCTCACCTCCTCCTAATACCTCGCTCTTTGCGTTAAAGTATTTTTAGTAATTTCAACTATTTATTCTACGGCTTTTGTGATTCTGGGGTCATTCTTAATGAATTGGGACAAAATTTAAGCTTTAGTGTAAAGAGCGAGGATCTGACAAGGGGGCGAACCCCCTCATATATGTAATAAAAATATGAGAATACAAAAGTTCTTTACGTAAGCTAATTTATAAGTTACGTAAATCTCTTACTAATAAAAATATTCGTAAAAAATTAAGTTCTAGTTGCCTTTTTAATTAACCAAAAAATCGGAGGGCAGCTAGGCTTCCTCCCCCGCTCTTTTTTTCTCAAAATCATTCGATCAAAATTATGAGAAAGCCATTTAGCCAAAAAAAAAAAAAAATGCAAATTTCGTTTTAATTATTCCTCTGCGGAGAGCCAAAATCAAAACATGCATTGATTCAAAAACGTTCAGAAATTAAATAAAAAAAACAAGTTTTTTTTTAACTGAAAGTAAGGAGCGACATTAAAACTTAAAACGAACAGAAATTACTTCGTATATGAAAGAGGCTGATTCCTCATCAACGCCCCGCTCTTTACGCTAAAGTTTTTTACTGTTTTAAAAAGAAGAATTGATAGACAGAGTCAAACTTTAGCGTAAAGAGCGGGGCGTTGATGAGGAAGCAGCCTCTTTCATATACGAAGTAATTTCTGTTCGTTTTAAGTTTTAATATCGCTCCTTACTTTCAGTTAAAAAAAAACTTGTTTTTTTTTACTTAATTTCTATCTGAAACGGCCACAATTTGCGCATACTAAAAAAGAAAATATGCTAAAAACCTGATTACATGTTTTGCATTTTGGAAACAAGTCTTCGTCCTGAAGATTAAAATGATTTACTTTAAAGATTCAAAAAAGCCCAAATTTTAAGAAATAAAGAAGAACCTTTAGATTAATGATACATCCAGATTACTAATTCGAATCTGTGGTATTCCGATTAGGTCTTAGTATTACCCTGTTGAATGCTTAAAGTAATTTTCGATTAAACACTCAAAATTCTTTAAATTGTTCCGGGGATTCGTTTTGCAAATACTTACAAACATTTCAAAATTGATTTTTGCTGCTACATGCTATTATCTTCTTCATATCCAAAAGTTTAATCTTCAATTTAAAGTAATATTCTTTTGCGACAATTTGTGGCTAGAAAGAATTTAGGTGTTCGACGCCAAAGTGACGCTAAAATCGAACTGGGATATGGCTAACTCAGCATGAAAAATTCCATCAGAAGGACAAAGAAGCTTCCTAAGCCAAAAACTATATTTCCCACAATCTGACAAGATAAACATCCGATTCTTAACCTTACAATCACTTTCCATATCTGGAAAATTAAAATTTGAAAACGTCTGGGAGATATTTTTTTGCAGAAGGTAAAGAGTAAAACTTTGAATGGATTGGGGTGGAGGAATATGTGCAGCAGGATTGGCTTCAGGTGGCTTGGTGGTGTAGTGAATTGCTAGTAGTAGTAGCAGTAGCAGTGGGGATTCTTCAAGATTTTTAATTCATGTTATTGCATCAAGTTTTCTCCAATCAACCAATGCCAAAAAAGTGGCCGACATTTCTCATTTTTGAGTTTTATTTTTTCTTCATGTTTTAATTTATAACGTAACTTTTATATAAGACCAAATAATCATTGATTTATCTAAAACTAGAAAGAATTAAAAAATGATTACCGACCAATTTATATTGAGCTCTAAAAAATAGAGGGTGACAGAGAGGAAAAATTCTCTGCCATGTATTTTTAGGTTAATCATGTTTTGTAATGTTAATTAAGTTTCATTATTTTAAACCAATTAAATTAAATTAAAAATTAAAAAACATTAAGCTAAACATATTGTTGAAATTAGACGTGCATTAAAGTATCTTTGATTAGAAACAATTAGTCAGCTTTAAGTTTATAAGTCTTTAAGTTCAGCATTAAGTTTAAGTTTATAGAATTTATTCATAAAGTATGTAATTCAAATTTAGAGTTTAAGAGCATTAAAAAAGTATAATTTACCGTTCTTATTTCGAAAGTAACTTTTAAATATATCTTAAATTATAATGAAACTCTGTAAAACTTGGGCAAAAAAATCATTTATTTATCTAGAACTCTGTGAAACATGAGGACAAAAAGATTTTTGTTGGCTTTAGAATATGGAGAGAAAGGAAGAATTTTTCCCTATTTAGTTTGAGAATGAAACGGTGTGCTGTGTTTCGGATTTCCAAACAGAGTGTAGGCTAGTAAAACTCAATTCTCAGGAGTTCAAAGTAAAATTTTTGTTTCATGGAGATGTATTTGAGAAAGGGAATTAATGATGGCAAAATTGTGAAGTGACAAGTGACAAAACTTCGGACGACGGAAGGGTGACAAAACTCACACCCCTTCGGATAACTAGAAAAACAAACCTAACGCAGAAATTTTTTTGTTAAAGCAGTGGATGAAATGAACTAAAACTAATAAACGTCACTTCAAGCTTTATCGTCATTAATATCAAATTAAAGTAAACGTAAAAATAAGTGAGTCTAAATATTTAGACATCGTTCAGAATACCACGCATAGCAAAAGATGTGCCGAAAAATTTGTTGTTTTTTTCTCATTACGCCGCAAAACCTTCGACACTAGAATAACTTTTATTACGTTATGGAAAAGCAAACATAGTAGCAAGAAAATAGAATTTCTGCATGAGTAACCATAATTAATAAATACTGAAAATGGATTAATAAACCTGTTCTAAAAAAAACCTTTCACGCATGACCAAAGCTTGAATCTTCTTCTCTATTTCACATTTTGAATTTTTGAACAGTTTGCGTGTGACGACCGTGATGTTTTTAGATGATGGTTATGATGATTCCATGAAATTTTACATTAACGTATATTGAGAAGACTTGTTTAACTGTGAAAGGTTATGCCTGACATAATGTAACTTTACTACTTAGCACAGAAAATTACGCACGTAGTGTGAGAGCCGCACTAAACTGAAGATGCTACCTGTTGCGACACGTAATTGTTTCAATTCACGAATAGAGTCCTGTTTTCTTTTTGATTTGCCAACTCCACATGGCACAAACTCTAACAAGCGGGAATATCTGCTTAAAAGACATAAGAAGAATAGCCAGAAAAAGTTATGATACAAAATTAGTCTTTTTCTACAACCAACCTCAATTTTTGTTCTTAAGCGGCGGGGTGTTCACCTTCAGGAATCACATACACGAGGTGGCGTGTATCAAGCGTGACAGAAGCGTGCCATGCATGGCAGAAACTATGCAAAGTGTTGCAGAACTTTACAGAACACTTGACATTCTGAGATGTACACTAGGTACCAGAAAGAGGGTTGCCCCCTTGTTCTTAAGTGGTTTTCACACTTTCACACTAATTTTCTATTCTAAGTGGCTCCGTTTCTGTTGCGTTGCGTCAAGTATAGCCTTTAACATTGAAAAACGTTATTTGATGCTAAAATAGCGTAAAAATCATTGAGAGCATCAGGATCATCATCTAAAGTGATCAGAACACATCATAAGTAAACCATTCAAAAATTGAAAATGTGAAATGAAGATGTATATTCAAGCTTTAACGATTATCATCTGTGCTGAAATAACGATATGCTTGGTCTTTTAGGAAGAGTTTAAATGTTTACTTTCCAAGTTTAGTTACTGCCCATCCAGAAATTTCATTTCGTTGCATTCTGTTGACTTTTCCATAAAGTAACAAAAGTTTTCTCGTATTTAAGTAATATATCGACCACACTTGGACAGCGCCACTTGGAATATAGCCATAAAACTCATTTATTTAGTGGAAAGCTAAATCTCGGTTTAGTAAAATCTCAGTCCGAATAGGCCCTAACCAGACACTGAGTTCTTCTTTGACTAGTTATGTTTATAGCATAAATGTGGACAAAGTAACTTAGCGGACTAACTTAACCTAAGCTATCCACTGTGATTATAAATTGCAAAATAAATGAGGTTTATGGCTATATTCTAAGTGACGCTGTCCAAGTTGACATAACACGTAAGTACCAGTTCCAAACGTTAAATTCTATGCTAAGCTCGAGCCTGTTTGACACTGTTTATGTTACAGACAAAATTTGCTCTTTAAGATTACGTAATGTAACGTAAAGTCGGGAGTTAAGCTAGTGTGAAAGGTTCCACGGCGCAGTATGAAAGCACCATTAAAATGTTGTTTAGACGCCTTAGGGTAGGGAGCCAATCACTTATGCTGTTGACCTATTTCTGGACGTTTCTTCTTTATAAGACAAATTTTTCCAAATTTATCGAAGGCCAGTACTATTCGGACAGGAAAGGATAGAGGCCGATACTTCTAAAAATATCCCAGGTTCAAATTTAGGCTTTCTGTACATTCCTGAAAGCTTTATTTACCTAAGTTATCTTCTGTCCGACGCATTAAAAGGTCAATCCAGTATTTTATTCTAATCAAAATCGGTAAATGTTTAGTTTCGTCGCAAGCTGTCTAAAGTGCGTATTACTGAATATAGCAAGATTCTGATGATCGCATATTGTTTCTTTGTCATTATTAGAGAAGCGCATCCATTTTTCAGCTTTCTAAAATCCTACTCCAACGAGACTAAAAATGCGTAAAGTGGGCTTGCTAACAGGTAACATTACCTACAGAGCGAAGCGTATTAGTCCATGAGCCCCGCGGGCAGCGGAGCGAGGTCTGTATTCTATTTTTATTCAACAAAGAGTGATAAAACTAAAAAAAAAGCTCAAACGAGGCTTATTAAATAAATATAGAATACAGGCCTCGCCCTGCTGCCCGCGGGGCTCATGGACTAATATGCTTCGCTCTATAGGTAATGCTACCTCTAAGCAAGCCCACTTTATGTATTTTTAGTTTGCTCCATGGAGGAGGAGGGTCAACCAGAAATGGATGCGCTCCTAGAATTAGCATTTCTAAGTGCTATAATATAAAAAACTATGCTGCTTCGCAGCATAGTTTCCAGTTTAGACAGCTTGTGACGAAACTAAATATTTACCCAAAATCGCATATAATACAAAACTGAAAAAAGAAATGGGCACAGCCAAAATAAAAAAGCAACAAAATAAAAATAACAAAAATAATCCCCCATTGGCCATCTGCGGCGTATAAGACATCTTTGGATCTTCATGGAATTTTATTTAACTGGAGGACTCCCTTCCCCGTCTGCCTTGCGACAGCTGGGAATGGACCCCAGCTCTCGTAATCCCAATTCCCAAGCACATGATCTACGGTGTGAAACTAAATATGACTATGAGATATTCCCTTGCGAAAGGCAGGATAGAACTAGAAAATCTTTTGTCAGGAGGCGCGGTCTCGTCCACTATGCGAACACAAGAAATATACAAAAAATGAAAACGATAGATGATCCACAAATAGCTCAGCCGTTGCCGGGATACTCAAATAATTTTTGCCAAATCAAATAGTTCGTGGTAACGAACTGTAGTAAGGAGTACCCGGCTCAATAGTAACCAAAACTCTAAAAAACGTAATTTTGGTACCAATAACTACATCAAAAGAATTGCATTTTAATGCTGATTTTAAATATATAAGTTTCATCAAGTTTAGTCTTACCCATCAAAAGTTACGAGCCTGAGAAAATTTGCATTATTTTAGAAAATAGGGAGAAACACCCCCTAAAAGTCATAGAATCTTAACGAAAATCACACCTTCAGATTCAGCGTATCAGCGAACCCTACTGTAGAAGTTTCAAGCTCCTATCTACAAAAATGTGGAATTTTATATTTTTTGCCAGAAGGCAGATCACGGATGCGTGTTTATTTGTTTTTTTTTTTTGTTTTTTTGTTGTTTTTTTCCCAGGGGTGATCGTATCGACCCAGTTGTCCTAGAATGTTGCAAGAGGGCTCATTCTAACGGAAATGCAAAGTTCTAGTGCCCTTTTTAAGTGACCAAAAAAATTGGAGGGCACCTAGGCCTCCTCCCATGCTGATTATTTTCCCAAAGTCAACGGATCAAAATTCTGAGATAGCCATTTTATTGAGCGTAGTCGAAAAACCTTATAACTATGTCTTTGGGGAAGACTTACTCCCCCACAGTCCCCGTGGGAGGGGTTACAAGTTCAAAACTTTGACCAGTGCTTACATATAGTAATGGTTATTGGGAAGTGTTCAGGCTTTTTCAGGAGGAGGCAGGGGTTGAGAAGAGGGGGATATGCTGGGGGAACTTTCCATCGAGGAATTTGTCATGGGGGAAGAAAATTTCCATGAAGGGAGCGCAGGATTTACTAGCATTACTTAAAAAAAAACAATGAAAAAATAAATATGAAAAAGTTTTTTTTCAGCTGGAAGTAAGCAGCAGCATTAAAAATTAAAACGAACATAAATTATTACCCATATGAGGGGCTCACCTCCTCCTAATACCTCGCTCTTTACGCTAAATATTTTTAGTAATTTCAACTATTTATTCTGCGGCTTTTGTGATTCAGGGGTCATTCTTAATGAATTGGGACAAAATTTAAGCTTTAGTTTAAAGAGCGAGGTACTGAAGAGGGGGCGAACCCCCTCATATATGTAATAAAAACATGAAAATACAAAAGTTCTTTACGTAAGCTAATTTATAAGTTAAGTATATCTTTTACTTATAAAAAGATTCGTAAAAAATTAAAAGTTCTAGTTGCCTTTTTAATTAACCGAAAATCGGAGGGCAACTAGGCTTCCTCCCCCGCTCTTTTTTTCTTAAAATCATTCGATCAAAATTATGAGAAAGCCATTTAGCCAAAAAACAATAAATATACAAATTTCGTTTTGATTATTCCTCTACGGAGAGCCAAAATCAAAACATGCATTGATTCAAAAACGTTCAGAAATTAAATTTAAAAAAAAAGTTTTTTTTAAATGAAAGTAAGGAGCGACATTAAAACTTAAAACGAACAGAAATTACTCCGTATATGAAAGAGGCTTTTCCTTCTTAACGCCCCGCTCTTTACACTAAAGTTTTTTACTGTTTTAAAATGTAGAGTTAAGAGAAAGAGTCAAACTTTAGCGTAAAGAGCGGGGCGTTGAGAAGAAAAAGCCTCTTTCATATACGGAGTAATTTCTGTTAGTTTAAGTTTTAATGTCACTCCTTACTTTCATTTAAAAAACTTGTTTTTTTTTTATTTAATAGAGAGTAAAAGACGTAAAAGGAGGTACATAAATACCAAAACTAGCTCATCTATAACAATCTCTCATCTAAAATTTTTTAGGAAGCGAAGTGCCAAGAATTTTTTGGAGAAGAGGAGTTCATAATGCTCGTAATTTTTTACCGCCAAAGAATGGGTTTTGACGCCAATGAACGAATTTTCAGTTTTCAACTGTAAGGAATTCTCAATCTTAAAGGAGACCCTAGAAGCCCTATACTTTCCTTGGCAGACCTTTTGTTTCTTCTTTGAAGATTTTCAGAATATCTTTACACAACCCAATTTGGAAAAACGAACAAAATTTGGTAATAATCGCAAGGTGATACAAGCTTCAAAACTAAATGTTCAAAAAACCTGATCTGCAAAATTCGATCAATCTCATTTTCATCCGAAAAATCTGATATTAGTAACTAAAAAGTATGCATAATGGAAACCGTTTTAAGAAACGGATATTTATTACTAAGTACAATTTATTTTTCCTATAGGGTAAGGAAGAGGCCTCAAAAATGCATTCCTTCATATCATCATTTTCAGTTTTTGCAGAGGGTTGGGTAGTGCAGAAGGATAATTTAACCCTACCCTTCTCTTTGCGCGAGTGTATATCTATAATAACAATTGCACACAAAGGATAGAGATAATATAAAAGATATTCCCCTTCAAGTTGTTCCAAAGGAGTTCAAATAACTATTCTAAATGCGCTGATAGTCAATATTAGAGTTTAATCACAAACACACAGTTTTAGCTCTAGTCTAATCTTAGAAAATACTGCACGATCTTAGACACTGGATTTTATAATTTGAACAAAGGATCTCAGTCACAAATAGATTCAATCGCAAGCCCTATGAAGATGAATAATTATACTTAAACAGAATAGGCCGTAAAGATAACCTTTGCTTAATCTTAACTGTTGAAAAAAAATTTCCAAGATTGTAGTCAGAAAATCCCAGCGATAAATTTACTATTGAGATAGCTAAGGAGTTTATATACCTTTTGAATCAGAATTTCATCCTGAATCTAGCATTCATTTGCGTCGACAAGGAACTTTACCCCTCACCCCTCCTAATATGCAAATATATACACAGGAAGTATATACACGCAAGTATATACATACTTGCGTATATAATTTCGGGTATTTATTTGCACATTAGGGTGGTGGTGAAATACTGACTCAAAAGGTATGTTAATTTCTTATTTAGCTCATTAGTGGGTTAATCGGAGAATGTAAAATCCCAACTAGCCTAGTCTTATCTCAACCTATCAACATTTCCAGGACTAGGGTAAAATTGCAGGTTGGGAGGGTAGGAAATATTTTACCAAAATCAAAGTAGTTCTATTAGATTCCTTATTTTTTGCTCATTGCGAACATCCTGGTCCATTTTCTGATATTGCCCGGCTACCTCCGCCGTGATAGTCCCATACACAGGCCTACATTATATATTTCTTTGTTGTTTTGAATCTCGGGATCCGTCGTATAATGGGTAGCTAAATTCTAGACTCCATGGAATCTGTTTTTGTCTGAGTGACTATGATAGAATTATAATTATTAATACTAAATGAAATAATTTAAAAACGTGGATAATAATGACAGAAAATATAAAAATTTGATAAATTGAAATAAAAGACGTTAAACAGAAGGAATTTCATTGTTTTCTATATATATATATATATATATATATATATATTCCCTAAGGCTATATCATGGGACTATCAGGGGGATGGGGGGTTACATTGTCATAAAATCGACCACGATATTTGGGGAAAGAATATGAAATAAGGAATCTAATGGTACTATTTCTATTTTATTAGCATGCTTTCTTCAAGACTTTTTAGAAATTAGTTTTAATTAGTTTCCCATAAAGTCCATGCTTAGAAAAGTTTAATTTTAATCAACATACTTGGTCTGAGATTAGGCAAGGTCTTAGTACTGGGGGTCCAGCCCTAATTAGATTTTAATTTTCGATCCAATGCTACCTTACCGCTGAATTCTTCTTGAGGCCAGCCACGGGTATAAGCCTAGGCTTGAGAAGAAAACATGTTGAGAAAACAATTCTTACTTCATAATGTGCAGAATTATTGTACTAAACGCATTTTGACTGCATGTCTACTATACTTTACTGCTACCCCCCTAATGTGCAGATATATGCCCAAAATATATTTTTCCCATGTATTTTGCTATGCCACGCTATCGAAAGAAGAGCGATCCTCTTGTTTTGACCCGTGTAGCTGTAAAATGAATGAACTGTGACGAAATCAAAAAAAAGGAAAAACATATAAATATATAATTTGGTCCATATATCCATACATTAGGGAGGTTGGGGGTAAAGTATAGTGTAGCTGCACTCAAAATGTGTTAACTACAATTATTCTGCACATTATAAAGCAAGAATGGTTGTCAGGCACGTACGCATGAATTTTTTTCGGGGGGGGGGCATAACCTTCGAAACAGCAGATATAAAGAAGCACTTTTTTTATTTAGTAGCTAAATAAATGCAAAAAGCACGTACATCAGGAAATACAGATTTACTTTAATCTGTAGTATTGTAGCGGATGGGGGGAAGAAGACTGAGGCCTCAAAAGTACGCTTTAGGCTCAGGTTATGTTCATAGCGATTTAGAACCAGTGATTAAACTATAATATCCCACTGAAATGGAAATTTTAGGGTTAACAGTGCAATATGGGTGCTATGGGAGGTAGTTCTTCTATTGTGAAAACGTCTATTTTAATGAAAAATGATAGTTTCCAAAATTGATCCATTGAAAGCTGTACTTTATCCTGAAAAGGGGGGCCCGAAGTCCCCCCTCCTGCGTAGGTGCCAGATGGTTGTTTATGTTTCCTTCTCAATTTCCCCTAAGCTAGGTTTATACCCAGCAACTTTATTAGTTACGAAGTACGTTATTTAGAAGAATATGTCTTAGGACGAACTGATGAAAACACGTGACCAGCTATCCGCCAAGAGATGCTTGCATGTTTCATTATTTATACTGGTTGGAATACTAATTAGAAAGGTGGAGGATGCTTGTGTATTATCCAGAACACACTCAAGAAGTGAAGTTAAGTAAATTATTACGAAATATACCAAAACATAATGAAAATATAAGACTTTAGTAACAAAATTATGGAAACTACAACAGAGAATTATGGATAGCAGGCCGCCCAGAACGCTTTATATTAAATACCTAACCACCTCAATATATTAAATATTTAATTTAAATAAACCGAAATCATAGTTTTGTCACTAAGACTAAGCTAATTATAACCGATTGCAGACAGACAAACCGGTTTTTTTCAGAACTAACAGAACAAACTTCTTGAGTGTGTTGGAGATAATACACAATTTCCAGGTGGGGTACACCCTCAAAATCACCTGTATCGAGTCCCATGCGCAGTTCCTAGTTTTCAAAAAAAAATCCAGGCCAACCTTAATTTCAGTTTTCCATTCCGCGAATCAAAGTGTCAAACATCCATTCATTTTAAACTCTCAGAAAAGTACAAGTTACTTACTAAATTTTTGACAATACTATAGCAATCCCTTAGAATAATGCGTATTCCATTGTTCACATCAATGTTGGAACGTTAGACTGATAGCAATGCAAAAGATATAAACAGACGAAGGTTTCTCTCTAGGATAAAGATCGAGGCACATGCGTTTTTGAAAACCAGTTGCGCGCCAAAAGGGCCTTTTTCTGGCGTTTTATTTCCAGTTTTCCCACTATAAAGAGTCGTAAAACTTGGGTATTGTTAGTGACGCAGTTTGGTTGTAGGACTCATCATTTCAGTGACGCAAATTTAAACATATTTATGACCGCATTGTTTTTCCTGCAACATAACGAGCTGCATCTTCTGAGGCTGATCTGCGAGAGGTGGAAACTGCTTATTAGCATAGCTTCAGTTAAATTATGAGACATTGTTTTTGTTTTTTTATTTTGACTTCAAGCAATTAATTACTTGGCAATAGCCAGTATTTCATGGGGGCATTTGGAAGGGGTGAGGATTTTTCCTCTTTGAAATTTTGCCCTCCCCTCTAGATTTTAAAAACTATCTTGCTCGATATTTCCGTTAAAATTCGTTTCTGGTATTTTCATTGAAAAATTACAAAAATCGTCCTCCCCCCTAGATTTCAAAAAAGCATATTTTTACCTCCCTCTTATATTTCCGTGAATTGTGTTCCTGATCATTTTACTAAATAATCCCAATCAAAATGTATCACAAATGGTTGGGAGGGAGGTGACACACTTTTTAAGTTTGCTCAGAAACAAGATGAGCCTATTATGTCTGTCTAAGACGCTGCTATTACTACAGACTCTTCACAATGCTAAGCCGTCTGAGACCAAAACACTTTTGACGACTCCTTCATAAGAGAACGCTCACGGTGAAAGGTTTCAGGGGTAGAATCAGCCCTTTCTATTTTTGGAACGCCAAAAATATGGAAAGAGTACAAAATTCAGTAATATTTGAAAAGAACAATTTTCTAGAAGAAATTTTTTTCATCAAATCCAAAGGAAAATCTTGGTACCCCTCAGCCTCCTCAAAAAATTCTTACAGGTGATCGCCTCCACCCAACACTATTAAGTATTCAGCTCTGACCAACCTTAAAGGAACGCCAAAGATTGTAAGTCGTATTTTAAATGTTTGTGTATGATGCTTTCTGTTTACGGCAGTGTTTCATCAAATTTACGAGAAATATTTGATGGGAGTACGCCCGAGTAGGCGGTGTACCGGAGCTTGGTGAGGATTTATACCAGCACCGTGCGAAAAAAAACACCGGCTATTAGACGTGGAAGGTCATCTCAAATTAACCACCAGAGAAACAAATTATGATGTTCTGTCATCTCAGCATAAATAATTTTATCCTTCTATTTTCATTTCATCATTTCAGAAAACTATTTCATAATTTTCCCTGAAAATTCGCCTCCCCCTCAAAATCCAACACAAACGCAAAATCCTGCCCCCTTCCTCGAAGAATTTCTGCATTCTTTTCAATAAAAATTTTATGCGTAAACAACGGGCAAATTTTGTAACTTCCAAGTCTCTCCCCACGGACTGTGGGTGGTCATTTTACCCCTAAAGACATGGTTATTTGATCTTTCAACTATACTAAACAAAATGGCTATCTCGGAAGGACGATTAGGTATCTTCAGGAAATAAATAGGTGTGGGAGGGGGCCAGTTGCCCTCTAATTTTTTTTCACTTAAAACAGGCACAGAAACTTTTAATTTTCGTTTGAATACGCGCACTCCCGATCTTTTAGGACCATTAATTCAATACAATCACCCCTGAATAAAAAAACAAAACAAATAAACTCGCATCCGTAATCTTTCTTCTGGTAAAAATTGCGAAAATCCATTTTTATATGTAGGAGCTTGAAACTTCTACAGTAAGGTTCTCAGGTTTGCTTAATCTGATAGTGTGATTTTCATCAAGATTCCTTAAATATTATGGGGTGCTTCCCCCTTTTTCAAAAACAGGGCCAATTTTCTCAGGCTCGTTACTTTTGATGGGTAAAACTAAACTTGATGAATCTTACACAGTTGGAATCAAAGTAAAAGCTGGTTCTTTTGATGTATCCATTGATATTAAAATTCTGTTTTTAGAGTTTTGGCCACTATTGAGCTCCTTACTTATAATGTGTTACCACAAACTGTTTGATCCGCACGCCGAAGCCACTCCGCCAAACTGAAAAAAATAAAACAGAGACATAGTTCTTTTGAAATAAAAACATCGAAAGGGATACATTGAGGATCTTGTCAGCAAAGCTAAACAGCGATGACTTGATCCCACGAAAAAGACATCGAGGCCTTATCACTCATTGTGATTCTAGTATATAGCTACTGAACACTGGTAGGAAGGTTGCGCCACATTGATACACGCATTCCTTCAAGGGGCTACTCACTTCCAATCACCTGGTTTATATCTCACAACGCCATATGTACCAAATGTTCCGCTGCGCTTGGCACAGTTCCAGCAGCCTTAGCATAGTTCCATTACGCTTCACACAACTCCACCACAATTGCAAAATTCCACCAAGCTTGGCACATTTTTACCACGCTCAGAACACTTTAAGCGGCACACAATAGTTACCGAAACTCTAAAAAACAGAATTTTGATACCAATATTTACATAAAAAAAATTGCATTTAAATGCTGATTTTAAATATATAATTCTCATTAAGTTTAGTCTTACCCATCAAAAGTTACTAGCCTGAGAAAATTTCCCTCAATTTAGAAAATAGGAAAAACATCCCTTAAAATTAATAGAATCTTAACGAAAAGCATAACATCAGGTTCAGCGTAACGGAGAACCCTACTTTAGTAATTTTGACCTCCTATCTACAAAAATGCGGAATTTTGTATTTTTCTCCAGAAGACAGATCACGGATGCGTGTTTATTTGTTTTTTGTTTTTATTTTCCCAGGGGCGATCTTGTCGACTCAGTGGTCCTAGAAGTTGCAAAATGGCTCATTCTAGAGGAAATTAAAAGTTCTAGTGCCCTTTTTAAGTGACCAAAAAATTGGAGGGCACCTAGGCCCCCTCCGACGCTTTTTTCCCCAAAGTCATCGGATCAAAATTCTGAGATAGCTATTTTATTCACCATAGTCGAAAAATCTAATAACTATTGCTTTGGGGACAACTCACTCCCCCACAGTTGCCGTGGGAGGGGCTGCAAGTTAGAAACTTTGAATATTGTTTACATACAATAATGGTTATTATGAAGTGTATAGACGTTTTCACGTCTCTACACTTCTCTGTACACTGTACAATAAAGCGTACAGGGTGGGAGTTGGTCGGGGGATGGGGTTATGTGGGAGGATCTTTCCATGGATGAATTTGTCATGAGGTAAGAAAATTTCCATGAAGGGGGCGCTGAATGTTCTAGATTATTTAAAAAAAAACAATGGAAGAATAAATAATTTTTTTCAACTGGAAGCAATGAGCAGCATTAAAACTTAAAACAAACAGAAAATATTACGTATAGAAGGGAGTATAGAAGGGAGTCTCCTCCACAATATTTTGCTATTTATGCTAAAGTATTTTTAGTAATTTCAATAATTTATTCTATGGCCTTTGTGATTCAGGGGTCATTCTTAAAGAATTGGGACAAAATTCAAGCTCTAGTGTAGAGAGCGAGGTGTCGACGTGGGGTGAACCCCTCATATACGTCATAATAATACACAAATATAGAAGTTCATTACATAATTTAATTCGTAAGTTACTTATATTTATTACTAACAAAAATGTTCGTAAAAAAACAAAAAATTCTAGTTGCATTTTTAAGTAACCAAAAATTGGAGGGCAACTAGGCCTCCTCACCCACCTCTTTGTTTTATCAAAATCGTCCAATCAAAACTACGAGAAAGCTATTTAGCAAAAAAAAATTAATGAGCAAATTTTGTTTAAATTATTCTTGTGCGGTGAGCCAAAATCAAAATATGCATTAATTCACAAACGTCAGAAGTTTAAAAATAACAATTTTTTTTAACTACAAGTAAGGAGCGACATTAAAGCTTAAAATGAACAGAAATTGTTCCGTATATGAAAGGGGTTGTCCCCTTCTCAACGCCTCGGTCTTTCCGCTAAAGTTTTTTATTTTGCTAAAAAGTAGAGTTGTAACAAAGAGTCAAACTTCAGCATAAAGAGCGAGGCTTTGTGGAGGGGACAACCCCTTTCATATACGG
This sequence comes from Artemia franciscana, assembly GCF_032884065.1. Lineage (NCBI taxonomy): Eukaryota > Metazoa > Arthropoda > Branchiopoda > Anostraca > Artemiidae > Artemia > Artemia franciscana. Next base: position 2,215,060 of record NW_027062709.1, read on the forward strand.
AAAAATTTCTGTTCGTTTTAAGTTTTAATGTCGCTCCTTACTTGCAGTTAAAAAAACTGATTTTTTGTTTAATTTTAATAATAAAACGCTCATGCTTCCACCATGCAATTATTTACAACCATTCTTCCATCGTTCTACACTTAGTTTCACGGGGTCGAAAGTTTGAAATTCAAAAATTTTGAGATCCTTATTCAGGTTATTTGTAAATCGGGCTAAATATCTCTAGCTAAAATTAGTTCTTTTCGGAATTTTTTCACATGACTTGGTTGACTCTATCGTTTTCTGGAAAATGTTAAACTTTCTTTAAATTTTTCAAGGAAGTAAGCAAAGTTTAACCTATATTAAAAGACTTCCAAGAGGTTCCTCTTGGAACCTCTTCCAAGAATAAACCGCATATGTGTAATCATGGTTGCAGTGATATCTGCAACCTAAAACAGAATGAATCATTGCACATTTTAACCAACATTTTAACAACTGTCTAGTGAGAAGATTTGCCAATAATTGTTATGTTTTTTCGATTAATATTTTAAAAGAATGAACTGAATGTTTAAAATATAATTATGTTAATTTCTGTGAATCTCAGCAATGCAAAGTTCCAGATTGTATTTAACGTTTCTTTTATCGTTGTAATTATAAAAATTCAGTTGAAAATATATCTTGTTTTCAGTAAAGTATAAATGACATAAGAGACTTTATAAAGTTGAGGGTTAGTAGCCAAACTCCTGTGTGTAGTAATTTATGATCGTTTTAAGTTTAACTTCAGCATTCATTTCTATTTTTACTCGTACTAGGATTTAGCTATTCATTCATATCAGTATCTGTTACCTATAGGGTCGATGTGATTTTTATTTTAATTTCTCTTCATTTTGGGTTTCAATTATTATTTAACATTTATTCTTGCTCCTTTTAAGTTTGAATGATTATAAGCGTTTGGTTGTGTTCGTCTCAAGTTTTAAATGATTCTTAGCGTTTTTGAAAATTTCTTTTCGGAAAATTTAAGAAGTTAATTTCTGTTGGTTTTTTATTTTCGAAGTTTTATTATTATTTATATTGTTATTATTATTTCTTTAATTTTCATGTTTTCAGCTTAAGAATCAAAATATCGAATTCGAATTGTTTCTTATTTGATTCAATACATTTATGGTATAAATTCTATTCAATTTACAATCAAGGTTTGGAATGGTTCTTGAAAACATATTTTGATTTATCAGCAATTTATAGACAATATACTCGAAAGAATTCTCGTGGGAAGGCGTTCAAACGATTGCATATGAATAAAAGTGGAATAAAATTATGATCATATTTTTATTGACGATTTAGTTCCCTTTATTTTCTGACTCTTTAAAATCTTTCATTTACGAGTTGGACGTGAGTGTAGGATAAGTACAGAGTTAAAAAGTTGTTTTTCTGACAACCAAAATGCAAATACAGTCGTTTAAATGAGTTCAGCATCCCTCTGCAAATTCCTTGACAGTTCAAAATTATTGCTCTAGCCGTTTTTGAAATATTTTACATACGCTCTAGTGACAAACTGCACGAAATTGGTGTCTTCTGATTGATTATCTCAATATTCCCTGAAAGTATAACTTAATACCCCTTTCATTCCAAATATATTGCACAGAAGTAATAACAACTTGAATACACATAGTAACTTTTGTTGAGCATTTACTCCAGCATTACGCGTAATATTTCTTGAAACGTTCAATTAAGTACCATTAGCCGTTTTGGAGATACTGCAAATACACCCTTTAGAAAATTTGGCTGCATAGTTCTCATGAGTCATCAACTTAGTAACGTTAATTATCCCTGAGATATTGCAGACATTCTATTTTGGCAACTTAGATGCAGATGGTGTCCTCTGATTTATTACACCATCACAACCAATATTTTCTGAGAGTTTCTACTTAATAATCTTAACCTCCCCTGAGATTTTGCATATACGATTTTTAACAGCCGGATGAACATAATGTACGTAATTTCAACATCCTCCTCAACATTCTCTTAAAGTTCCAACTTAATGATACCGAACTGTTGAGATGCTGAACTCTTGAGATATTGGGTTCTCAGAATTTTAAATGGATTATAAATTGGTACTCTTCAGGGCAAAATCGTAGTTTTGTGCCATGAAAATGGCAGAAAACAACATTTTCCTATGGCAAAAACTTTGTGGTAATTTGAAAAGGAACCTCTAATTTATGTTCGAATGCGCTCTCCCCCTTCTAGGGAGGATTTTTGGGGACCTTCGGTTTTATACGATCATCCTTGGGGAAAAACTAATAAACCTACATCCACTATCTTTCTTCTGAAAAAAAAAAAATGCAAAATTCCACATTTATTATTGTTATTATTATTTGGTTATTGTTAAATTGTTATCATTATCAGTTGATGATGGTGATACAAACTTTATTGATATGCTGTGACTTAGTTTAAATTTATCAAACATTCCCTATAGACAGTGTTTCTTTCCCAATGTGTTATATACCAGTGAATGCAGAAAAAAAACGCTTAACAAAACAATACCATTTTCATCTTATTCTGTTTTTAATTAGATAATTACTTTATTTGTGATAAGTGCCATGTCAGATTGAATTAATATTGTTTATTTTTCAACCGTTTTCTTCGAAGTTGTAATAAGTGTTGCCAATATTATGCCGAAATCTACAGTAAAAAGTGTTGGCGCGTCTGATGAACCGGGAAAGAGACCCGAAAAGTGCGTTCGACAAAGCCCCTCCAAATCAGACCGCTGTATGAAATGCCTAACAGGCCTTGACGAAAGTTCTAAATGTTTAGAGTGCGACTCTTGCAGCAAATAGACCTGTCCCATTTGTTTAAATTTGAATGATGAACAATTTGCTGCATCGAGCACAGCTACTAGTAAGCTTGAGTGCGCATGGAACTGTTCTAAATGCCTTACAAGCCCACCAACTCATGCCTCCAGTGTAGCAGACATAACGTCAGCCGTTTCAGCCGCCATGTTGCCCTTCTAGACAACTATCACCCAGACGCTAACTGAACTGGTCAATAGTGCCATGTACACGTTGAAAGCAGACTTCAAAGGTTTAAACACTTAAGTGGCTACTATTGACAAAAACCTCTCCACAAAGTGTGATGAAAAGACTACTCGATCGATTGCCCGAGACGAAATCAAATCTGCTACCGTATCAGCTCTGTTTGCATCCAATATTATACGAATAGTGCGAGCTGAAAAGAATCGTGATAGTCGAAAATAAAATATTGTTGCACTTGGAATACCAGCGTCCGGTGACCCTTATATTTTTATTCGAGATTATTTAGTGCAGCAGTATCGTATCCATCCTGGTGAGCTAAATAATGTTAGACGTTTGCCGTCTCGTCCAAATTCAACCCTGAGCCAATGTCCTCCACCGGCTATTTTCACTGTGTCCGGTTTCGAGGCTAAGAAAAAAATCCTTCAGAAATCGTTTGAACTTAGAGCGGACATCCAGTTTCGATCCGACCAATCCAGGGAGGTTCACCTTAAACATAGAGAGTTTTTTCAGCAACTGGAAGAGAGAATGGTGAAATGGTGAAAGAGAGAATGGAAAAATACTACACTTCATGACTTGTCTAACTAGCAAACTACTGAATAGGAAGAATCGAACCTGGAAACACTTTAAAAAAAAAGAAAACAGCTGCAAACTATCAGAAGTATCAAAAGGCACAGAATGAGGCCACCAATTCCACCAAACAACTGAAGAAGAGTCATGAAGAAAGGTTAGCTAAAAATATGAAAAATAATTCCAAGCTGTTTTGGCAGTATCCTTCTGTTAAATGTCGAAATAGGCATTCTGTCCCTGATTTGACCCATCATGGTCAGACAGTTTTAGACCCAGCTATTAAAGCCGAGATCCTAAATAACCAGTTTGCCTCAGCTTTCACGCCAGAAAATGCTAGTCAGCTCTCGACTCTTTCCTCATATATTGTTACTGAACCAATGCCATCTCTTGAGCTGACTGGAGCCTGTTTTGAAAAAGCTTTCTTTGTTGGATGTAAATAAATCTGCAGGGCCAGATGGCCTCCATCCCCGTCTCTTGCATGAGTGCAGAACAAAAATAGTATACCCACTCTCAAAGCTCACCAGACTATCTCTTGATAGCTGTTAAGCTTCTTGAACGTATTGTCAACAAAGCAGTTATTGAGCATCTTGATCAGAATCATTTTCTCAACAGCTCTCAACATGGTTTCCGATGCAAAAGATCAGTTGACACTAATCTGCTCGAGTCATATGACTATATTACAAAAGTACTGGAGTTGGGAATCCCTGTTGACATGCTCCTTCTTGATTTTTCAAAAACATTCGACAAAGTTTGTCATAGGAGGCTTGAGCTTAAGCTACAATCTATTGGTTTGGAGGAAAAATTTCTTAAATGGATTCTGGATTTCTTAAGGAATCGTGTTCATCATGTAAGACTGTTTGATCCAGATGGCAATCCTACTCTCTCCTCCTCTCAGAATGTTATCAGTGGGGTTCCACAGGGTAGTGTTCTTGGCCCAACCATGTTCAATATTTTCATAAATGATCCTCTTCTAGCGCTTAAAAGCAGGATGACGCTATATGCTGATGATCCCAAGGTAATTGGTCCAGCTTGCACTCTTGAGGATGCTTTCCAACTTCAGAAAGACCTTTATATCCCTAGCGTGTGGGCGAATTTTTGGCTACTCATTTTCAATGTGTCAAAATGTCATGTTTTACACTTTGGGCACAAGAATATCAATACAACTTACTCTCTTTACGGCAGTCCCTTTCTCCAGTGTTGGAAGAACGTGACTTAGGAGTAATCTTCGACAATCATCTTAAATTTAGCACTCATGCGAAGAAGGCAGCAGCATCAGCTAGCTCATCACTAGGGCTCATAAAAAGAACTCTTCCTCCCGTTCTCCTAAAATTCTGAGCCTTTTGTATAAAGGACTTGTTCGGCCAAGGCTTGAGACAGGCATGGTCCTTGTATCCCCCTTTTTCAAAAAAAGATGTTAAAATTCTTGAAGATGTCCGGAGAAGAGCCTTAAGATGGTGAGTGGACTGCATGAGCTCCCTTACCCTACAAGGCTATGCAAGTTGAAACTCCCAACTCTGGTTTATAGAAGAAGACGGGGTGATGCCATTCTGGTTCATAAACTTATTAATTCAAAGACACTTCCTGATCTTCTTCCTCTGGCGTCTCAGGACTCTCGTGCAAGGAGACATAACTTGCAGTTATCCAGGCATTTCTCCTCAAAGCGGCAACGCGCCCATTTTCTTACCAACCGTGTTGCCAACCTCACGAACAAATTACTGCCAGATACCGTTGTTGCCCAAACCACAGACAGCTTTAAAAACCATCTTGACAACAAATGGTCAACAAAAGAATGGAAATATAACTGGGAAGCACTCGAATCAGTACCATCAAACCACTATTCAAGTGTACGTTTTCAACTGTGTGTCATGCATAATCAACTCTGGAATTTCTACTAGGGAAAATCCTTAGATTGCTCCAAGCTGCAATTTAAGGTAATTTAAGGTAAGGTAATTTTTCCACTTGTTATTGTTATTTTTCTGTTATATTTCTATTAATCTATAATTACTTTTAATTTAATTTTTTTAATATATAGGTTATAGTGTGTTTATTTTTGGTTTATTTATAATAAATTTATTTAAATAGTTGAGGTTTTTTGTTTTATTTTGAATTGTTGTGTTAATAGGTAAGTAGTTACGTGGACTTTCATGCGACTGCAATAGGTTTTCTCCAGCAAGAAAGTGTTTTAGTTTATTTATTTATTTGGGAATGTAAAAATAAAATTTTTAAATCTTAATACTGTAGATTGGAGCTAGAAACTTCTATGGTAAGGCTCGCTGATATGATGAATCTAATAAAGCTATTTTTGCTACCGCCGCTTGCTTTTTTGGGGGTGTTTTCCCCTGTTTTCGAAAATTTTTAGCTTTTCACAAGTAACAATAAACTGAATGAATTTAACATATTTAGAATCAGCATAAAAACCCAATTTTTTCCATGTGTCAATTGTCATCAAAAATTTCGCTTTCGCTTTTGGTGAATATTCGCCCGAGTCACTCCTTACTTACAGTCCATTATCACGAATTATTTGATAAGATTCTCTTGTAACAGACAACTTTATTTGATCCCGTTTATTTTATTTAATTTATATAAATCAAATTTAAATTAATTGAAATATCAAAATAAAGAGAGTCAATTTGACAGCTGGATTGTAAGTTTAAATTCACTTTTTCTTCCGCTATTTGGTAATTTTTTTAATGTATAAAGATGTAAGGGATTTCAATTCAAGGAGAGTACTTGTCCTGTTATGAAAGAAGTATGTTTTATATGGCCATTGAAAAAACCAATCCTGAAAATTGAAAAATGGGAATCCAAGTAGATTCCCATTTTCCTTTTGCTTCCATTTCTTATTTAGATTTCTTTCTTGCATTTAAGTAGGAAAGAGATGTAAGAAACTGACAGAAGTTTTAATTACTGACTTTTGAATTAAATTAAGCATTCTTTGCGGAAGCCAGAGTTCTTCCATTGCGACATTTTCTGTCGAAACAACAGAAAACAGACAATTATATGAAAATGATCGAAACACTCGTGAAAATTGTGAAACTTGAAAGAGCGATTAGCCAAAGCCCATCACTGCATGCAGGTGCGTTCAGTTCTATGCTGTTTTCGCCTAAATATGTTTTTTTTAAGTTTTGATTTTTAACCACGTGACTAAAGAGAAATAAAGACACTACTTGTAAAATATAACTACTTGTGAGATTGATTTTCGTTCTAATTACTGGCTTAATTAAACACAGAGGAACCAATCATGTTTCAAAAAGTTGGAGATATTTTGCTTTCCAGGAGTAGCAGAAATTAAGAATGAGGAGGGTTGGCTTACGAAATGAAAGTAGAATCCCAAACCCTAGGACCTAGATGTCTGACAGTAAAACCTGCTCTAGTTCCATTTCAGTATTCAGTGACTAGATTATCAGCATTACGGGTACTATAACTATGAAGTGATTTATTTTCTCTGCAAAACCATGAAATATCTCAGGAGTGATACAATTCTAACACTGATACGAGAATATTCCTGTTTGGTAGTCACGAAGTTGCCCGACATTAAGCACTTTAAGTTTTCTATAACATGCTTCAGCGTCATTGACTCTTTCAAAGTATCCACTAGTAGGTCGAAAAGCTTTGTTTTGAAAAATTTGTACTCGTTTAAAATTTGGATAAAAGTTGTTTGACCAAAACACACATCCTTATGAAATATATGGGTGGACTAAAGCATTACATAAAAGTAATAAAATTTGTGGTGTTAAAAATTCTTAATAAAAAAGTTATTATTGCAATTTTTGTTGCAATAACATCATTATGTCGTTTCCATGAACGATTCTAATCTAGGTAGAAATCAAAGTATCGTGTTTGGTGCACTTGTTTCACTGGCCCCTTCGCAATCAAAATTTTTCCATTAACGTCCTTGGGCTAAAGGACATTACTCTTGAATATAAAATAAAACTAGTGTTCACAATATTGATAGAGAGTAAGCTTAAAGTAGTAAAAATATAAAAACTTTGTAAAACGTAATAAGCCTTCAAAATCAAACTATGTAAACACCGACTAGAAAATTTTAATGCAGTTTCATCAGAAAACAAGGTGAGACAAGAATCTGGCAGATAAAACCTCTTCGTATCAGCATATACCACATGCAGCACAGGACCAAGCATCGAGCCTTGTGAGACACCACAAGCCACAGGAAATGGGGCAAAAGCGACATCATCAATCATAATATTAATAAACCTACCATTCAAATAATTTTCAAACCATTTTAAGCATGATCATTTTATACCTATACATTCCAATCTTCCCAATAAAATACTAAAATCAATATATCAAAAGCTTTTTAAAAACAAAAAAATACTGTTAGAGGAATTCCGCCTCTTTCTAGACAAATATTTACGAAATCAACGAGGCGAATAGCAGCATGACTAATAGAGTTGCCTCTCCAAAAAGCAAACTGCGTCTCAGTTGATAGGCCATGCTTCGTAAGATGACCATAAAGGCATTGATAGACCACTTCCTCAAGTATCTTGGAGAACAAAGGCAATACTGAGATTGGTCTCCACTTGTCCATATCTGACTTCAAACCTCCTTTGAACAGAGGTATTACTTTACCTTGTTTCAAGGCATCTGGAAAGGTACCTGTTGTCAGGGATACGTTAATAATGTTAAGCAAGGAAGGAAGCATATACATCATTGTGGCTTTAAATGTCATTAGATTTACACCATCAATCCCAGCAGGATTGGAATTAATATCCTTAACAATTTTTATAACCTCGTCACTTGTATATTTTTCAAACCAAAACTCAAGTTTTATAGTCCAACCTTATAGTTCTACCGGAACTCCAATAGAACGAAAGTCCAACCATTTCAATACATGATGTTAGTAACATGTATTACTAGTAGTTCTGCATCTACTAATACTGCCACTACTTCTAGTAATTCGTCACACGACTATGATGCCAGAAAATTGATTTTGAATCATCATAGTTTATCCATAAAACAAAACCTTAATATACGTTAATTTTAATCTTGACTTAAAGAATTAAAACTAAAATTAAAAAATTAAAAAGAATGAATCAGCTTCATAATTTTCTCATTACATCCCAATGCAGTAGGATCAAACGGATATACAGTGGCACAAACAAGCACCTAAAACGCTTACTGGTACCTTTTACTAATACAGTAATTTAGCCAGCACTACCTTAAGCCAATCAGAACTTTTCCTTAAATTATCCGAACAACCAGAAAATTCTATAAAAAATCCGATTGGCTCAAATTAGCCCTCTCGGAATTAGATCTCGGAATTACTTGATTTTACTTGATTTACTTGACTTTACTTTGAATTTACTTTACTTGGGATTTTACTTGACAGCTTCAACAGGCCCTCTTAGATAACTACCCTAAACTGGGGTTAGAACTGAGTTTGGATACATATGACTCAAGTTTGTTGGAAGCCATAGGAATGGTTCAGAGGGGCCCTCCAAGAAGTCGGTTGTCTCGATTCTTTACCCTTTCTTTTAGGCTTTTGATGCAGACAAGTGCTCACACCAAAATTTCATCTTCTCTTGCTCACAGAAACATTATCTTACAGATAATTCCCCTCCGAAAAATTCTCTTCCCTGAAGAATTCCCCCCGTGGAGAATTCCACTTCAGAAAATTCTCCCCACATGTAAGATTGAACGGCCAAAATATAATTTTCTGTGGGGGTAATAACCCGCTGTAAATAAGTTGCAAACATTATTTTTCGCTGCTCTCATTGTGGAGAATTCATATATAAATATGTTTGTCTGTATATTTGTCGAAAGTATGGCTGTTACATAAATATTTGACAAAGAGCTATGGGAATTCGCAGACAAAATATAAAGTTGAAGCATCTTAAGAATCCAAATATGAGTTTAGATAATTCCAAAGGAATGACAATTGACCCTTGTATCAAGGTCAGAAGTTTCCTAAGGGCATTGAAACGGAACAAATTGTTTGGAATAAAAAAAAAGACGGAATGCATCGCAGTAAATCTAACATTTTAAGAAAAACGTAACATATATCTTAATTTAAAGCCTGCAATGACATTTCAATGCCTCTATTCTCGACAGGATTACACTAATTTAGCTATATAGTCATAATTTGATACCTTGAGGCTCGACTTAGTGAAGCCGCTGAATATACAAGGAGTTGTCACAGAATGAAGTTGATACATCTAATTTTTACCAAAGTTCTGCATTTTAGAGTTTTAATTCCTATTGACAAGAATTTTAACTTACCTCTTGTTATTATAAAAGACATGAAAAGAAGGTTGGAAACGTCAAGATGTAAATTTTGCGGCAAAGACTTCTGCCGTTCAAAGTGAACATCTTCAAATTTCATATTTATCTTGACTCCAAATCAAGTAAATTCATGCTAGAGAATTCTTGAATAAATTTTCTACACTCAAGCACACAAGCAAAAACAAAAATTCAAAAACTATTTCAACAGAAGATAGGTAGACTCTGGTGAAAACCAGCATGTCTATTAACCCTCCAATTTTCTTATGGAGTTAGTCAGTTTGGCATGTAAAAATTTCTACAGTAAGAACAATAAGGAAATATATATATATAATATATATATATATATATATATATATATATATATATATATATATATATATATATATATATATATATATATATATATATAAAGGAAATTACCAATTCAACAGCACAAACACATAAAAAAAAAAAAAACAAACAGAAGGAGAAAAGGAAGGTCCTACATTAGTAATTGATGTAGATCAGTACTTGAATGAGGCCTTAACCCTACTCATCCATACAATCACATAGGTCAAACAGCATAGCCATACACAATCAACCATAAGGAATAATCCATGGACAGGCAGTCGTGTCGTAAGTAAGTATAAGTCGTCATTTACCAAATATGAAACAAGAAAGAAAAAGACAAATAAATCAGAGGCAACAGCCCAGCACAAGGGCTTATCAGGAGAATACACACTTGCCTATAGGGTTTCGGTACTTATATATTCGGCACTTATATATATATATAGATATATATATATATATATATATATATATATATATATATATATATATATATATATATATATATATATATATATATATATATATGGTACCGGGAGCATGGTGGCTTCGCCGCCAGGCCTCAGCACGTGGCAGGCTTCTATATATAGATTCTCATTTTCGCTTGTCTTCAAAACTAGAGACGATTTGAACCTTTTCCCATGACATTGCCACAGGTTGGATACAGTAATCCCAGGAGAAATGCGAATACTTTCTTAAAGTTGTGACCAATTTAGGTTGTTCTCGTCGCCAGAAATGTCCATTGGCCAGTTTTTAGAAGACAACAACTATGTAGCCGATTTCTAGGTTGGGCCCCGGCGAAGCTACGTGACAGGCTTGTTGTAATTTATCTTGTAACCACAGACAATTTGGGCCTCTTCTTGATGTAGAGGCGTCATCATAGGTTCGATACAACCATCATGGGAAAAACGCAAATTTTCTTAAAGTTGTGACCTGTTTAGATCGTTTTAGTGACCAGTAATGTCAATATCCCAGTTAAGAAAAAAAAACTATGTAGCCGATTTTGAAGCCTGGCCCCAGCACTTGGCATGTGGCATGCTTGTATATATTGATTCTCGTTGTAACTAGCAACCTCTAAATTAGTCAGCTTTGTTTGCCAGTCTTTCCTTGAGAAAATGGAGGGATCCCCAAGGGACACTTAGACCGTTGAAATGTCCCAGTGACTTGTAATCAAGAGTTGCTTAGTCTATGGCATCTTTGTATATTTGTGCCACATATTGTTGTCGTCTATGATTGTGATGGCGTTGTTCTTCTAGCGTAATATTTCTTTCTATGTCACTGTCATTTTGATTCGTTCTGATTTTTGCTATCGCCTGTCTTCTAACAACACAATTCTGTTTTTCACTCCATTTTTGACAAGTTCCGATACTTGCTTTTTCGTGATTACATGTAATTCTCACTGCCCTTCATCGTTTAACCGCATGTTTCCTTATTTTCGCTCTGATATATCTTTTAGACTAACACTTCTTTGTTCTCCACTTTTTTTTGAGTAGTTTTAAATCTTGCTGCCACTTATCTTCTAACCATATATTTCTTTGTTCTTCACTTTTGTTTTTGACTCGTAATTGTGGCTGACGGAACTATTCTGACTGTATATATCTGTTCTTAATTTTCGTTTATCATTACTTCAGACATTTTTTGAATACTCTTTACCTTAGCTACTCGGATTGGTCTTGTCATTTTTGATGGTCTAGGTTCAATTCAAAATATTTTGGCAAATGACATCATTGCAATAATTATGTATACAGAAATGAGGTCACTCACATAAACACTTTTTTTTTCAAAAGTTAGGCTCTTGACGAATTTTCTCAAACTTCAGACCAATTTATTTTTAGGCCAGAATATTCCAGGATAAAAACTGCAGGAAACTCCATTCAATCGCTTATCATTTCAAAGGGACATGTAGATGTACATTCCTATTGCCTCAGCTGGAGCCCAATTGGAACTTCTGTAAAATTTGCTAATTCAAACTTTACTACAAGACAGGAGCCAGAAGTGCAAGATCCTCTAATAAATATGAGAAGAAATCTCGAATACTAGAATTCATAAATACAAGGAACACTTTGTGAAGTTTGTCACCCTCTGTGAAGTCAGTGAAAATCATCCAAATCACTTAGGATGCACCAAAAGATGGGCAATCGAGGTGGTCGAACGGGGGAAAGTATGCAATCCTACAATGAAGCGAGCAGTAGTTGTTTATAATTAAGTTATGTTTCCAGAGAGACGGGCAAGCTCTCACTTCTCAAGCTCTGCCTGGGGATGGTTAAAGGAGAGCTCTGGAGCCCCTGCGTTAGGGTCAAGACTGATCTTGATTGTGTACCCATTATTATAGACTGGACCTCCTTTTGGGTTACCTACATGCACAGCCGTATCCAGGGAGAAACTTTAGGGGTTTGAACCCCCCCCCCTCCCCCTGAAATGTTTGTCCAACTCGTAAAAACGTAGCAAAAATGAATATAAAAGAATTGATGGGTTTTTAACGTTTTTTTTGTAGCCCTCCCACCCCAAAAACTTTTTGCGACCCCTCCCCACGGAAAAAAATTTTGGATACGGCCCTGACCAATAAAAGAGCCTCTTCTAAACTTATGCATAAAGTATATATTAAGCTTATACATTTTAAGCTTAAGTAAGCTTATCTAAGCATTTTTTACCTTTAGTGGATTTTTCTTTTAAATTTGCCGGTATTGGACTAAAAAGTCAAGCAGTATTGGACTCAAAAACGAGAAGATGAACGAAGAAGTGGGAGGATATCACAGCTAATCCTCCGTAATTTTGGTTATTTATTGTATTTTGTTTATTGTGACTTTAATGTAGAACTTGACTTTAATGTGGTCTTAATGCAGCCCTTTACTTTTCTTTGAAAAACTTCTTTTGTTCAAAAAGTTTTACTTTAATTAAGTAGTATTGGACTAAAAAATTAACCAGTATTGGACTCAAAAAAGAGGAGATGAACGAAGAAGGGGGAGGATATCACAGCTAATCCTCTGTAATTTCTTAAGAAAGTATCCATCAGTGTTTTTCACAGTCTCAAGAATGCTCAGGATTAAATTGGGGTTATTTGGATCTGAAGTCGAGTCATATTGGAGTTTTTTCCAGATGTCTGTTCGAATTGGAGAGGGTAAGCAATTTAATTCCCAAATTTTAATATGATTATCTTCATTTGAGTTTTGAGCCCTTTTTTCGAATTATCCTGTATGCACTTCCGAAAAATAGTTGGAAGAGCGGATTATCAATAGCCAGACGGCAGGCCCGTATCAAGGATTTTGTTTGGGGGTGGGGGGCGTTTACAAAAAAGCCTTTTTGATAAAATCATAAAATGTCTTTGTCTTTTTTACTACGTTATCACAGGTTGGAAAAACATTTCGGGAGGGGGGGGTCAAACCCCCTAACCCCCTCTGAATAGTGTCTTGCCAGACACGAAAATGCTTTTCTGAAAATCAGCGCATGGCCTTATCTTTCAGCAGAAAAGGCGGGATAAGAACTTCTGATAACCAAATAAAGATGTAATCGTTCCATACTCATCTAAAAAATTTCTGGGTCACCTTCTGTATTGCATATACAATGCAAATACATGGAAGTAAAAATATTTTCGATTAACAGGTGGGGATAGGGCCGTTTGAAAATTCTCCAAGACCTAACTGATAGAAACTATCGCAAGGTACGAGCTTTTATCGCCAAAGGAGCAAATATTTAATTGCCATATGTAGGAAAACTTTCTTTACAATCTTGTTGGTTTTTGTTCCAATAATTTGGCAGGGACGTAACCTTTTCAAGATTTTAGCTTGAATAAAAACCAAATAAAGTGTATGAAGGGCTAAAATGGGCAACATAACTATCAAGGGCAACATAGCTACTATGTTGCATAAGCATCATTACCACATAAATATCTAATTATTACCCACACCAGGTTAGTATTTAAGCAATAATTAACTTATAACTTAACTTAAATTAATTAAATTAATTAACTTAAAATTAATTAAATTAATTAACTTAAATTAATTAACTTAAAAACTGTTGTTCTGAAACTGATAACCCAATCGAACTTGACAATTTATTTCGTAGAGACAAAAGGTGGCAAATATTTCAAGCCGGATATTTGGAGTCCACATCTGGGACCTTCTTCAATGGGAAACAAACAGAAAATAAATTCTTTCACTAGGAATCTATTCCAATAAAAATGTCTCGTAAGCTTTTATTGCGTAGAAGATTCCGGACTATTCACGAAAGTTTTTGTGTCATTGTCTTTATGTTTGTTTCTGTTTAAGAAATGTCTAAGAAAGGTTTAAGAAAGGATATTGTATTCAAAATATCGATTTTTATAGTTCCCTCTTACTTCCTCCATAAACAAAAAATAATATAGAAGCACAGACAGGGACACTCGTAGAATTTTTTTCCTACGATAGACATTGTTTGGGACGAGTGACAAATTCGAAAAGATGTAAAAATCAGTTACCTGCATAAAAAAAAATACAAGAAGCTATGGTAAAATCATAAAGATCTTTAGATTCTGGTGGCCTGAAGCAAGGCCGTATCCAGGGGGGTTTGGGGGTTTCAGCCCCCCCCCCTCCCCCGCAAAAAAATTCTGTCCCACTCGTAAAAACGTAACGAAAATGAATATAAACACACTTTTTTATGCCTTTTTAAAAAAATTCTTTACCTCCCCTCCCCCAAAAAAATATATTTGTAAGCCCCTCCACCAAAAAAATTCTAGATATGGCCCAGGCCTCAAGCCACCCCTTCCCACCAAGCAATTGCCTGGAAGAAGTTTTCAAAGATGCGACCTTAGGCATTGAGCAGCTCCCACAACAAGTAGATCTTGCCCACGAGCTGAGAAAAAAACTAAAATAAAAAAAAATCCTGCTTGCGAAATTATAAGCCTATGCAACTGCGTCAAAGTCAGCAACAATTAACATAAAAAATTACTTTCAAAGTACTTCAAAGTTCAGCAACAATTAACATAAAAAATTACTTTCAAAGTACTTCAAAGTATCCGCTAAAGATCTATTAGCAATCCATTAATATAAAATGACAGCCTTAGTACTTGACAGTCTCTGTAGAGTTTTTACTTTTTTTTTAAATAGGGGAAGGAATTTTTTATAATTTGTATTTTTTTCGTTGTAAGTGCAAGTAGTGTAAATTAAACAAAATATGATTATAATACATTATGAACAATTCTATTTGATTAGTTTATTATATAATATTATTCTATGAGAACAATAAGATTTTATTTCACTACTTGAAAAAGTTTCTAAGCATTTTACTTCAAAAAACCAGAAGGAACATATATTTCTTAGTCGCTAAAGCAGGAGAGCTGTACTGATATTTTCCACTGTTATTCATAAATCTTTTCAGAAAAAAGCACCAATACGAGACAGATCTAGACAATTACAAGAACTTCTTTGACAGTTATCAAAATTCAGCACAATCAGTTTAATGTCAAAGATTGATAATAAATTGAAGGGGAAAAATTTAAAGCATCCAAATTTTTGAAAATAATTGTGAGCTACCGAAGTAGCGTAAACTTTAAATAAACATTATTTATTAGCGTGGCCTTGAAATAGTGCTTGAAATCCCCTTTTAAAACTGAATAAGAAACAATCTAAGTAAAATAAAATAAGTTTTATTAATAAATTAATTTGTCTCTTAATCAATTTCTAATCTTATAATTTTTAACACATTTTTTTAATTTTACTTTTTTTCTTTTAAATTAATCAGTTTAAACAAATTAATTTAGTGACTTTTGATTAATCTTTTTATCTTATAACAATTTGATAAATTTAATTTTCTTTAATAGTTTTTTTTTAATAAATTAAATATTGCCAGGATACTTTGGCAATAGTGCTTAAAATAACATTTGAACTTACGAGACCAAAAATTCCAAGGTTTTTCATCAGATTCATCGAAATTGTAACTTGAAAATAAGTCAGAAATACATAAGGTAAAAAGCTCTTTTGAAATCCTCTTTATTAAACAATTTGTGTCCATAGTTATTTTACGCCATCTAGATTTAATATGCTTAAAATATAATTTATCATATTCGGGTTTAGCACTCCCGTGTGAACTTTTTTTTTTCTATATAAGATAAAAAGTGACGTTCAGACTTAAAACGGGCAGAAAGTAACCTGTATTTGAACAAAAACAGGGTTCCAACACCCCTAAGCCTCTCTTTTCTTATGTTAAGATTTTTACATGTTAGCCTATATGTAGTAGTTTTGCTCTCAATTTTACCATAACTGATCGTCTAATATGAAATGATATTCCGTTCCTAAAAGTCGTAATGATTTTTGATTTATGAATATTATAAAAGCGACAATGTTTGAAGTAAATATTGTTTTCAGTAAAGTGCAAATGATGTCCTGGCCTTTAGAAGGCTTAGGGAGAGTTATACCTACTCCTGTTAGCGATTATTTTTGTTTTGGAATTATAATGTAACTTTGTTTCTGCTCGTCTCTGGTTTGATGTTGCTTTTCATTGAAGAACTCGTTCTTTGGGATAAATTTTAAGAAAATTAATATCTGGTCTTTTTAACTGTAATTTATTTTATTTTTTTTGCATTGGTGAAAAAAATAATAATTTGTAAATTTATTCTGAATTGTAACTTTATAACACAAAATGATTTCCATAGTTGATTCCGTGATATTAAATAGGCACTTCCCTCCCCCCTTATCCTGTTACGACCTCGAAAATAGACAATTATTGATCTACCGCTTTATCATAAGAATCTTATTGTATTATATTTTGTTCTAACTGCTTAATTGTTTGAATAACATTTCATGTTTGTCATGTCATACACTATTGTCAACATTATTATATGACAACATTATATGACATGACAACATTATTTTCATGTCATAGACAGCACAATAGTGTTGCCTAAGTAAAGAACCAAGTGGGCGTAATTCAGTTTTTTTTATTGTTTTTTTTTTTACCAAGGCACTTCTTATAGAAGGAGTTGTCGTAGAAACTTTAAAAGTAGCTCATTCAATCGGAAATTGAAAGTTCTAGTACCCTTTTAAGAGTCAAAAGAGATTGTAGCACATTCAGATTCCCTCCTCCTGGCACGTACACAGGGGTGGGGCTCGGGCCCAGGCCCCCACTGAAATTTTGTGAAATGTTTAATTTCCCCATGGTTTTTTGGGATTTCTGGCAAAAATAGGACATTTATTAAGAATCTAGATACATGTGTAAAGCCTTTTTTTGGGATTTTACAGCATGCAATTATCCGGTCAAGTCACTGCCCAATTATTAAACCATTTTCTGTCTAACATTTTACCTTCTTTGAAGTAATTAGCGATTGTACTGTTTTTGTTGTTTTTTTTTTTCATAAAGAGAGTTTGCTTTCCACAACAAAATAGAATTATCCTTGATATTAGAGCGTTTATGCCCCCTTTTCAGGATAAAGTACAGCTTTTAATGGATCAATTTGGGAAATTATCATTTTTCGTTAAAATCGGCGTTTTCGCAATAGAAGAACTACCACCACCACCCCCCCCCTCCCCACAGCACCCATATTGCACTGTTAACCCTAAAATTTCCATTTCATTGGGATATAATAGATTAATCACTGGTTCTAAATCGCTATGAGCACAACCTGAGCCTAAAACGTACTTTTGAGGCTTCAGTCTTCTTCCCCCCATCCGCTTCAATACTACAGATTAAAGCTGATCTGTATTTTCCGATATACGTGCTTTTTGCATTTATTTAGCTACTAAATAAAAAAAGGGCTACTTTATATCTGCTGTTTCGAAGGTTTTGGCCCCCTCCCAAAAAAAATTTTGCGTACGTGCCTGCCTTCCTCCAACAACCATTATTTCCCTAAACATATTCAATCAGAATTTTGAGACAACCAATTTGTTCAGAATATTTAAAATGTTAAGTAATTAAGTCGTTGGGGATGACAACCTATCCCCCCTTAGCCCTCAGGACAAGGGCCATACGTTATGCTAGCTGGCAATTGTTAACATAGTAGTTAACAATTGTTAACATTAAGTTTTTATGGAAGGGATAGTCGTATAAACTTCGAAGGGGGCTCACTTGATGGGAAATCGGAAGTTTTGGAGCCTTTTTTAACACTTAAGAGTGTACGAAGGGCAATGAGATCCCCTTTCCCCCACGCCTTATTTTCCGCAAATGCATCAAGTCAAAATTTTTAGATATCCAGCCCAGAGATCATAGAAAACCCCTCCGAAATTGACATAACCCAAGAGTCTGGTGCACGGGTTGTAAGTTATGCCCCAGGGGTATATAAGGTATTTATGGAGGGGTATTCATATAAACTTTTGAGGAAGAAATCGGAATTTCTAGTTCCTAATTAACTTAAACAGCAGAGAGGGTTAAAAACCTGTATAATCGTCGAAAAGTGTCGAAAAACTGTCGAAAATACCCACACCCCTCCAAAAAAGAGGGATCTTACTAATTTTCCTTAGGGGACGGACAATATAATAGCGGACTATATAATATGATGATACACGAAAATGTGCTATACATGATAACACATACACATCGTTTTTTACTTAGTCAAAACTAGTGCGTTGACTCTGCTGAGTAACTTGAGTAACTGAGTAACTGAGTCCCTTCTCATGGGAGCTGAACAAGACGTACTAGATTTTTATTTACATTTATTTTATA
The DNA here is from genome assembly GCF_032884065.1 of Artemia franciscana. Taxonomy (NCBI): domain Eukaryota; kingdom Metazoa; phylum Arthropoda; class Branchiopoda; order Anostraca; family Artemiidae; genus Artemia; species Artemia franciscana. Next base: position 2,233,833 of record NW_027062709.1, read on the forward strand.
TTTTGGTCTTTCTGGTTCAAACGGATTTCTAAGGCCCTGAAGGTAACATCATGGTTGACTATGATGGACCCTCACAGTTTCCCTCCGATGGTTCTTCTAAGCCTCCAAACTTCCAATCTAGTGCCAAAAATGGCGCTAGAATTCGCATTTTTTTTCAAAATTACATGTTATCTGAAGTTCCACACTCACGGGGTTGATACAACCATTCCTAGCTAAATGAAGCAGCGCCACTTAAGTAAAGAGTCGTATGCGTTCTATTACCTATTCATTTATCTTTAATTCCAGCCAACTCGTATCGAAGGGGTGGCTATCGAAACCTGGAAGTTCGCTCATTTGATTAGAACTTGGAAGGTCTGGTACCATTTTTTAAGATTCAAGAATGATTGAAGGTTGGCAAGCATCCCTCCCATGCCATTTGTTGCTATTCCTTCCCCAATCAACCCTTCAAGACACCAGATCAAGATCTCGAGATAACCACTTACTCAAATTTTGAGACAGATTCAGTAAATATACATGTGGGCATGACATGACCCATTTAGCCATGATCCCTTGTGGCAAAGGCTGTAAATGATTCCAAATTGCCAATTGTTTACAGACTAACTTTATAGTAAAAGTAATTGAAAAATAAAATCCCAAAAAAGATATTTTTCAAATATGAGTAAAGAGCAGTATTAAACCAAAAAAGGAGCAGAAACAAAGCTAGGTAAGGTAAATCTTTATTAATACAATAGTTATAACGAAATTTCTACTTTAGCTAACAGAGAGCAGAACTCCATGTATTAGCTTAATACAATGAGCATGAAGATAAAATTAACACTTCAGAGTAATACATCTTCACACAAAAACAACAAAGATCAAGAAAACAAACAGCAAAAGGCAAACAAAAAGAAGAAGACGAAAGAACAAAAAAAAAAGAGTAGAGGCCAACCGAGCGCAAGCATATGCTTAACAAAATGAATCTAACATTCGCAAGTCCCCACATCTCGATAAGTAAAATCCTCAAAACAAATTTTTTTGTTGATAAGTGATTCTTAGGAATTACTTCAGCCAGGTTAAAATTATATGCAATATAGGGGATCTGGTACTTTAAAGACAACTTAGCCCTTTCTCGGTTAAGTAGAGGAAGATGAAGCTTCGTGAAGAGAGTATAGACAGAAAAACGGAAACCCTAGCAATATCTTTATCATGGAAATGTTTTTTGCAGATTGAATATCAAAAAACCCTATTGTATTTTTTAATTCTTTTACCTGTTTGAGCTTGAGAATAGCCCAAAATAAAAAGAGGGCAAGGGCTTCTGCTAGATGTTGTAGTTTTGAAAGGCGAAGAATGAAAGAGCCAAGAATTCTTATTGCCTTTTTCTGGATTATCTGCAGGGGTTGTAAGTGAACCGCAAACGTGTTGAAGTAAATTATAGAATAGTATTTAAGATAGCATTAAATAAGGTAATGATACAATATTTTAAAAATGGAAAATGGAAATGCGTGCTTTAATCTATAAAGGTATCCCAAACTATGAGCAAGCTTCAGACGCAAAGAAGAATCATAATTCAAACTTGAAACGAACAGAAATCACCGCCAACAGAAGTCTCTCTCTGTGACTATGTGTTTGAGGGGGTGTTTGCTTTTCCCCATGTATATCTTTGTGTGCCTGAATCTGTGTGTTTGTATGTGATTTTATCTCTTTTACTCACTTTGTCTGTGTGTCTGAGCGCGTTTTTTCTTGTTTCTCTTTGTGTGTTCGTACGTCTGACTCTGTATGTTTGTAGGTGGTTCTCTCTCTCTCTCTCTCTCTCTCTCTCTCTCTCTCTCTCTCTCTCTCTCTCTCTCTCTCCCTCTTTGTGCTTGTATGCTTCACTGCCTGTTGGCTTGTCTCTCTCACTTTTTTTTGGGTCTGGGAGGGTGTTTGCATGTTCCCACCTCTGTGTCTGTGTGCTTTTGTATGGGTGACTCTAAGTGTTTGTATGTGTTTTTATCTCACTTGCTCTCTGAGTCTATGTGTCTGAGCAGATGTTTGCATGTCCCCGTGTATGTCTTTGGGTGTCTGGCTCTGTTTGTTTGTCGATGTTTTTGTCCCTCTCTCTTTCTCTGTACACGTATGTCTGAGCGACACTTTGCTTCTCTCTCTCTCTCTCTCTCTCTCTCTCTCTCTCTCTCTCTCTCTCTCTCTCTCTCTCCCTCTCTCTCTGTGCCTGTGTGTTTGTGCGGAAGTTTGCTTGTCTTCGCGTCTGTCTTTGTTGTGTTTGTGTGTGTGAGGGAATATTTGCCTGTCTTTGCAAATGTTTGGGAAAAAATCAGCTCATCTGTCTCAGACTTTTGTAAAAACCCTGTTAACATATCTCGGATTCTAATATAACCTCTGTGAGCCGGCTAGTAGTATCTGCGTCTCTGAAAATTCCGTTTCTTGCATCTCCGACTTTCCAATAAACATTCTAAACGTTTGACTTGCAAGTGTATCCTAAAAATTCTGGAAACATATCAAAGTAATGTATAAAAGATTCTCATTAAAATAACGACATGTAGAATATCATCATAAAAATAAAAACGACTGCTTTGAATCCATACCATAAAATATTTCATTATGTTTCATCTTGACATGGCACATACTCCGTTGTGGGTCATGCAAGTGTTTTAACATGGTTTCAGCTACAATCGCATCATAAATTTCATCATTGCTATCTTAGGCTTCATTGATTTTACCTGTTGGTATACGATCAATGGTAGTATTGATGTTCGCATATGCTTTTTTATCAATTCTTCTTTACATTCCTTGGTTATATTGTCTGCTATTGCTCTTTTTATTTTACTTTAGATTTTACTGTTTATTACCACATTATTCTTCAATACTTTGCAGTTTTGGCACATAGACAAGATATACATTATGATATTAGTGCATAGTAAACCTTTCTTTTTCCCTTTGCTTTTATTTCAATGCTAATACCAAAAAGATGGCGATGCGATCTATCAAGAGGTATTGTGTCACCACCAGCGGTGGGAAGAAGCTGGCCTTAGTCGTCAACTAACAGTTTTATGTTTGCATTCTCCTTGAGCACTAACATCTCTGGAAAAGCTACCCCATACACATCACAACTAATATTGTTGAAAACATACAATAAATCATCTACTGTCGATTTCCAACCCCAGAGTTCTATGGGGGCTGCCGCTTATAAAACTCTGTTTAAAAAATGGTAGGGTGACATTGGGTCCCGGATGGGAATATGGGGACCCGAACGGATCCGCAAGCCCCGGTAATGGAAAACAGATGTTCTCAGAATTATTTCATTACAAAAATGGTACCTGGTCGGATGTATTCATAATCAATTATCAATAATCAATAATTGGCTTGGTACCATTAGATTACAAAAAGATCGCTTCCAATTGTATATAACAATCCATACCAAAACTTCGTTCATTAGACATCACGTCACTTCAAACTTGTCACTTCAAACTTACTTCAATTATTAAACAACATACTTGACGAATGAGAATCAGTTAACAATACTTCCAGAAATTCTCTTATCAACCGGAAGTTGCGATAACATCATATATGCGCTTGTATCAATGGCATTGTTTCTTCGAGAAATTAGGCGTATATTTTTTCCAGTGATGTTAAATATCCTAGAAGTTTTTAGCTGGATACAAGAAACTAGCAACTCCACATATTCATAGAAATTGTGGGAGTACATGATACTTAAACTGCATAAGAGATCCCGGGGGACATGATGTTTAAAGTAATGGGGGTATATGGCACTTAATTGGATTGAAGGGATACCATTCACTAGACATCTGGACAAAAAAACCTAAATTGCTTACAGAAATAGTTATGGATCTGTCGAGAGGATTGTTAACGAGTATGTAATATAGTAGGCATTTAATCAGTCGGTTAGTTATGTTTATTCATCTCTTTCTTTCTTTATGTGCATTGTATTTCTGAAATACGATTATTGCCTGAATTTATATGAACATGTTTGAATCATGGTTGCCACCCGATGAAAAAACACTAGATTCTTGAAAAAAAATCATTAAATCAGCACATAAATCACTGGATTATTGACTATAAATCACTAGAAATCACTAGAACTCTAATACTCTTTATAATCGTAATTAAGAATTGTTTCGTTTCTTTACCCTGTTCTATGCAGGCGTAGCCTACTTACAGGAAGGGCATAAACTTATCCCCCTAGATGTGGAAAAATAACTTTAGATTGATGTTTTTTTTTTTTCAAGCGAAAATTACCCTTGAAATTCTGAAAAATGCCTTTTTGCATCTTTATGCAGAGAATGGAAGGAAATCCTTGCTTCCTCCCTTTTTTTCCCAAATTGGTACCCTTGGCATGTCACAGAAAATTGGTTATCAATGATTAAATAAAAATATTTGCTTTTTCTTTTTAATTTTTGTCGATCCGAAACTCCAGATTTCCCCCCCAAAATATAGAAATTATTTTCTTTTTACTCTAGTTGAGCTAATTTAATTACTGGGACACCAGCGACAATTTTGAAAATGGCCTTTTTATATTTTCATGGAAAATATGTGTCCTCCCTTCAAAATTTCGATAAGAATTGGTCTTATTGCTTGTTTAATAAAAAAAGGAGGTTCTTGTTAATTATACGGAACACACCCAGGAAGTAAAGCTATGTTAATCCTAATGAAATATGTCCAAAATAATGAAAATATAATACTTTAGTTTATGTAATAACATAATTTGGTCTATATATTTGCACATTGGGGGAGTGCGGGGATAAAATAGCTTATCTTTACCTTACCCCCACTCTCCTAATTTTCAAATATATAGCCCAAGTTATACAACTCCAGTGCATTCTGTCACCCTTTATTTGTGGCTATGAAACTCGTTTTCATAGACCGTATATTATCCTTAGCAAATTATCGTCAGCATACTTTCATCTCCATTCCTATCCTCGGGGGCTGCATGGGCCATGTTAAATATGAAAGTAGCCTATAGTTTTGGAACCTTTCAACTATGCTAAACAAAATGGCTATCTTAAACTTTTGATCTGACAATTTTTGGGGAAAACGGGTCGTGGGAGGGGGGCTAGTAGCCTTCCGGATCAAATAAAAGGGATGCCTGAAATTTTAATTTCCGTTCAAATGAGCCCTCTCTCGCTGTTCTAGGACCGTTGGTTTGATACGATCACCCCTGCGAAAAAAAAAACAACAAATAAACACGCAACCTTGATTTTTCTTCGGGCGAAAAATAAAAAATTTCACACTTTTGCAGATAGGAGCTTGAAACCTCTTCATTAGGGTTCTCTAATATGCCGAATCTAATGGTTTGATTTTTAATAAGAATCCTTTGAGTTATAGTGGGTGTATCCTTCCTGTTTCAAAAATCAGGCAAATTTTCCACAATTTCTTAGCCTTTTATGGGCAAAACTAAGCTTAATGAATCTGACATGTTCAAAATCAACATAATAAGCCGATGATGAGTTGATTGATATCAAATACCGGTTATAGAGTTTCAGTTACTATTCAGCCTGGTTGCTGCATTCTTACAGTTCGTTATCACAAACTGTTTGATATGTTAGTACATAAATCTAAAAACTTAGAGAGTAGGACGCTATCTGCACTTATTTGGGGCTTCAATTGCAAATAAGAGAATATGGGGAGCTATTGGAGGTTCAGTTAGATATTAGAAGTAACGATTAAAATCACCAGACATTTCCCAGAGAAGATACCAGCCCCCTTACCCCCAGCCGACTTCGATCATCAAACTGCAAGCGATTTATTTTATCTAGTTATTTTACAAATCTTACTAGAAAAATCACTAATTCCTATTTTCTTTTTGAAGGGTTTTTTTTTTCAGCTAGAAAATCATATTTGATGTATACCTACCTTCTTATTTTTCAATTAATCCTTTTCTGTTTTATTTGCAGGTGTAGAGGTTGTGTTCATATCCACCATTCACTTCACTTTCAGAGGTTTTAACAGAAAAAAAAAATATAATTTAGAACTGATAGATTACAGAGAAAAAAAAAAATGTAAATGGGGTGACAAAAATTCTTCCTGAGCAAATGCTGTGAAATAGGAAGTATAGAACAGTTTTGCAGTTTTGCGATTAACTAGCTTCGCCTGTTACCGTGATGACAACGCTCTGTGGTCTAAATCTGATATCGCCATATGGCGGGATATCAAAAGTTCCAAAGGCACTGTAATGAATAACTTTAGTTTTTTTATTAATTAGCTTCTTGTATGATTTATTTGATTGAATCATGATTCTAAACTCTATATCGGGAACAATCACTAGATTTAGGAAAAATCACTAGCTTTAGAGCAAAAATCATTATAAATCACTATCTATAAGAAAATCTCTACACAACAAAAAAAATCACTAGAAATAGTGATATATCACTAGGGCGGCAACACTGATCTGTATGATTGGGAAAATACTCATATTTGCTTGTTGTACAAAACACCAAGAGAAATGAGCTGTCAGCTGGTCTTCAGCTGTAAGCTGATTAAACTGATTGTCAGCTGACAGCCTCGAGTGACGAAGACCCTAAAATAAATGGAATAATCATCCTCACTTGCGTCTTATGCTGTTTGTACTGATTGTTTCGTGATACATAACAACTAGCAGCATTATTCTCAAAATATTGATATTGGTCAGAGTCTTAAGAATGTGGACGAAGTGTTTGTGTAGTACAGATATGTAGTTGAGTGGATTCTTAGCTGACATCACATAGAAGAGTGTTCTTCAAGATATTGATAATATCTTGATCTAATCGTTTCTTTAATTCCTTCCGGTAAAATTTATTGGCTGCAATATTCTCAAAATGCAAATTTTTTTGGCCGCATCTTAGGATTCTGGACTACATTTTGAAAATGTCGCATACAAGGTCTCGAAAATAACTGCCTTTGGCATATCCTTGGAATACATTGATCAGACAGAATTACGAGCAGTTTTGTGCGCAAAAAAAAGTTACTACTGATTGTTCAAAAAACTGAGTAGTAGATGTCGGTATTGGGGCCACAGGGTCCGTAGGAGTGATGACAAGCTCCCCCACGATTTCTGGTGCTGGCTCTCCCAGGCATTAGAAGGCTGTGACGGTAGAAAGTGACACTTGGCAAATGCCTTGCCGAGGATGCGACACTGGCGCGAACATTTTGAAATACCTGTGGCGGCAAGCTCTTCAGTGGTCGTCATAGAGACGTACCACCATCCCCTTATGTGCTAGCCGGCCTAGGAGGAACAGAATTTAAGTAAGTTCTGGACAACGCTTCCGATTGGTTAATTATTTGCACCTTACTTATTCTATCCCTCATCTACAATGTAATGTACTTTTGAAATAAATTCTCTTTCTCCTGTCCTATCCCCCTGAAATGTCCGTTAATATTATGCAATTACTGGGTGTTACCATCTCAAGCGACTTAAAATGGGATCGTCATTTTAATGATTTCTTAAAACGTACAAATACTGCTTTTTCTCTCCTCAAACTCCTTAATAAATTTAAATGTCCTAAATCCCATTGTTTGAGGATTTTTCTCTCTTTTGTACGTCCTGCTCTCGAATACGCTTGTCCTTTTTGGCGTCCTGGCATCCCCAATGAATTGTCGGACAGAATAGAGGCAGTTTAAAAAAGTGCCTAAGAATTATCTTGAATGAGGGTAAAGTGCCTTACATCTCCCTTCTTCGGAGAGCAAATCTAGTCACCATTAAGGAAAGGAGAGCTCAAATTTCCTTGCGTTTTGCCCACAATGCCTTGCATAACCCTCGTACTACATCTCTTTTCCCTAGTGATCATTTACCCCCCCCCCCCTCCCAATAAGAGTTTCCACTGAAAGATATAGAAGAACGTTCATCCCTCAAATAAATCAATACCCCCTCCCCCCTTTTATTGCACTTTTGACCTCGTCTTCGGCACAATCCTTTCATTAATTGTAAATATTTTATTTTAACAGCTAATTTGACTTGATTTTAATTGTTTTTTTTGTTTTTTTTTACAGTATCTGACTTAAAATGCAAATTCGGCAACGTTTTTCTTTTAGCCTGTGATTTTGTTTTATCCCCCACCCTTTCTATTTTTGCCATTAAACGCATAAAGCTCATTTTATTTCAAACAGTTCGTGGTAACGAACTGTAGTAAAAAGCGACCCGGCTCAATAGTAACCAAAACTCTAAAAAATGGAATTTTGATACCAATAGCTACATCAAAAGAATTGCATTTTAATACTGATTTTAAATATATAAGTTTCATCAAGTTTAGTCTTAGCCATTTTATTCAGCGTCGTCGAAAAACCTTATAACTATGTCTTTGGGGACTACTTACTCCCCTACAGTCCCCGTGGGAGGGGCTACAAGTTACAAACTTTGCCCAGTGCTTATGTATGGTAATGGTTATTGGGAAGTGTACAGACGTTTGCAGGGGGATTTTTTGGTTGGGGGAGGGATTGAGAAGAGGGAGATATGTTGGGGGAAATTTCCATCGAGGAATTTGTCATGGGGGAAGAGAATTTCCATGAAGGGAGAACAGGGTTTTCTAGCATTATTAAAAAAAATGAAAAAATAAATACGAATAAGTTTTTTCAACTGGAAGTAAGGAGCAGCATTAAAACTTAAAACGAACAGAAACTATTACGTACTAGCTGTTGGGGTGGCGCTTCGCGCCACCCCAACACCTAGTTGGTGGGGTGCTTCGCGCCCCCCCAAGCCCCCCCGCGCGCGTAAGTCGTTACGCGCCATATTAGTTACGCGCCATTGTAGTTGTGTCCCTGTGTCCCACCTGTGAATATAGATAGATTTATATATGTGTTTCAAACTACGTAAAAATTGCGAATATACAACATTTTTGGCTTTCCCACTACTGGGAGCTTTCCGTTTCCAATTGCCAGCAATTGATCTGAAAATGTTTGACCAGAGTCATCGTTTTGCAATCGGACACGCATATTTGTAGTTAATTTTAATATTTTTACGTGTGCCCATAAATTAGAATTTTTCAGGCAAGCATTCGTTTCGTCTGCAGGAGTTAAACTACGTAAAAATTGCGAATATACAACATTCTTGGCTTTCCCATTGTCTGTGCATATACAAAGCCGTATGTACTAATAATGACGTCATATGCAAACGCTCTTTTTACAAACAAACATGCATACACACAACTCGTTTTTATATAGATAGATAGATAGATAGATACAATACAAATTAACTGCGTAAAACTTGCAAATATACAACATTTTTCGCTGTCCAATTGTCGCTGCATATAAATAGATTGTCAGGTTTACCGACCCTCGAACATGCAACGCACAATTGTCCATGGGAAAAACAATCAGTATTAAGATCTATACCACATTTTTCTAATGATTGACCTTGAGCTTTGTTAATGGTGATTGCAAATGCTAATCGAATTGGGAATTGCAATCTTTTAAATTGAAAAGGCAGATCCGTTGGAATCATGGGAATGCGAGGAATAAGAACAGCCTCACCCTCAAAAGGCCCTGTCAAGATTGTGGCCTCTATTAGGTTTTCCATTGTTTTTTTTACGGCAAGTCGCGTGTCATTGCAAAGCTTTGGTGGGTTGATATTTCTTAAAAGTATTATTGGTACGCCTATTTTTAGTTGTAGCACGTGTGGTGGAAACCCTGAAAGATCTATGGAATTTAAAAATCCAGATGGATAATTAACCGCTTCATTTGGTTCCAAAACTGTGTCGACTGACTTGTAAAGGACTGCCTGGTCTCGAATCTTGGTCAAAACAATATTGTTGATTTCGTGGACGTCTATATTTTTGGGTGCGAGAATCGCTCTTTCACTTAGCCATTTATTATTATTATAATTTTTTAGAATATCCGGAAATACTTTTTCAATCAATTCATTTTTGGACGTCAAAATTACAGAAATCAGCAGGTAGTTGTATACGTCCTGAAATTGAGTCTATCGTATCATAAATGTCTTTTTGTTCCGACGTTAACTTGGAAATGTTATTTTGTACATTCGACAATAGATCATTCGTACTGTAACTTTTTTCACAATCCAATTCTACACATGTCGAAACAGCAGCGATACGGTTAGGTGAAGGCATTCCCAAATCCTGAAGAGGTTTGTTTGCCATACGTACGCACAAATCTTCTATAATAACTAAAGTGTAGTTATAAATTTCTGATGTAAAATCAAAAGTCATATCTGACGTCTCTAACTGTTTTCGATGGAGTATATCTTCGGACATTTTTGACTTATATTTTTCCCATAACTCTGTAGGAGCTGATGGAGAGCAAGTTGTTAAAATGATGCCAAACAATGCACGAATTTGACTTGGGGTTGACGTTTCGCACTAATGGGGAATATGGAACAACCCACTGGTTATCTACTTCGATGGTGGTACCGTTGCCATTGTAGGTTCTTCAGTCATTTTACAATTAGAAATTTCTCTTTCAACGGTCTTCTTACAATTAAAAATTTGTCTTTGAACGATATTCTTAAATACCTGTGTCCTGGTCGTCATTTATATTCCCTGTGTCCCGGTCGTCATTTGTGTCCCGGTATCCCAGTCTGTAATTTCTCTTTGAGTGTCCCGGTCGTAATTTATATTCCCTCTGTCCCGGTCGTCATTTGTGTCCCGGTCTGTAATTTCTCTTTGAGTGTTTTTTCTTTTTAGTATTTTTTAGTTTTTTACATTTTTTCTTTTTTCAGTTTTCTTTTTCTTCTTTATTTTTCAGCTTCACTATGAAATACATATCGCCGAACCTTTGTTTTTTTAACTAAAATCTGGTAGGCATTGATGACCTTATCCAAGTCAAAATCCCAAACCCAATCATCATCGCTATCATTTTCAGTTTTGATATGTTTTGACTCTCGCTGTCCAGGTGGATCTTCATCTAACTGCGCGGTTTTGCGTTCTTTAGCCTCAAACCTGTTTCCTTGCTGTTCTTTTGATTCCTCGGCACGCTTTATTTTCTGACTTTCTCTATCAGCAGCAAGTTTTTTGGCACGGACTCTTTGAGCATCTTCATCGGCTTTTGCCATTGTAAGTTCATCAGTCATTTTAAACTTAAACATTAATAGATTTCTACGTGAACATATATGTCTTAAATATCTTTAATGACGTCACCGTCATAGCAAAAATGACGACAACTAACTTCATGACGTCAGACGACACAGAAACATGACGTCACCTGATCCACAGACAGACACACAGACAGACAACTTATTTTTATATATATAGATATGAGGGGCTCACCTCCTCCTAATACCCCACTCTTTACGCTAATTTTTTTTAGTAATTTCAACTATTTATTTTATGGCTTTTGTGATTCAGGGGTCATTCTTAATGAACTGGGACAAAATTTAAGCTTTAGTGTAAAGAGCGAGGTACTGACGAGGAGGTAATCCCCCTTATATATGTAATAAAAACATGAGAATACAGAAGTTCGTTACGTAACCTAATTTATAAGTTACGTATATCTTTTACTAATAAAAACATTCGTAAGAAATTAAAAGTTCTAGTTGCCTTTTTAAGTAATCAAAAAATCGGAGGGCAACTAGACTTCCTCCCCCGCTCCTTTTTTTCTCAAAATCATTTGATCAAAACTATGAGAAAGCCATTTAGCCAAAAAAATAAATATGCAAATTCCGTTTTATTTATTCCTCTGCGGAGAGCCAAAATCGAAACCTGCATTCATTCAAAAGCGTTCAGAAATTAAATAAATAAAAACAAGGTTTTTTAAACTGAAAGTAAGGAGCGACATTAAAACTTAAAACAAACAGAAATTACTTCGTATATGGAAGAGGCTGCTTCCTCATCAACACCCCGCTCTTTACACTTAAAAAAACTTTTTTTTTTTTATCTTGTACTTGGACCTTATTTCTTTTTCATTTGCGTTGAATTTTATCTTCATCATTTTTATGCTTGATTGGTGTTTCTTCTACATTTGTTCGCTTTATTAGTTGGTTTCTTTGTTTTGCTTTTTCTTTTCGGACACATGAAGCGAATTCGGCTCTATTAGAGTTTGTGATAGCCTTTTTGAAAATAAATATTATCTCATCTTCGAATCTCTTGGGAATTTTAAGGATTAGGGGCAAAGCTTATGAAGTGTTTGAACAAAGATTTAATTGATTGGTTTTGCTGATACCTTTTGTTCTTCAATAGATTGGTTAATCATATGCACCAAATCCGTCTTTTACTTGCTTATTCGTTTCCCCGTAGACAATATAACTTATTAGTGAACAAATGCTCCTTCGACTCTTAGGGTCCTTATGAAGTATTTATGCAAAGCAGAGATGTAATTGATTAGATTGTTAGCTGATGCTCCCATTGTTCAATAGACTGGGTAGTTATATGCAACTAATCTTTTCTGTGATTCCTTTTTCCTTTTTTTCCCCTGTACAACATGACATATTATCCGAAAGAAGTCTCGTCAGATTCCATAGAAAATTTTTGGATTCCGAACAACGATTGCGAAGAGTTTATGAAAAGTAATGTACCCATTTAGAGCTGGATCGACACTGGTAGAGCAAAGACACAGGGAGTTTTCCAGAGTTGAAAAAGATCTGGAAGAACAGCAATAACAGTTTTGGAACAATTATGTTTCGAGCATTTTAGAATCTACGGTAATAACAATCAATATAGAGCGAGTAATGCCAATTACATAACTTAGATATAGAGACCATGGTATATTAAATCAATCATAGCTCTGAAACTTGGATGTTCGAATAGTTATTAACGATTATGCTAGGTGTATTCAAGAGAATTTTCAATCGTTTATATAACCGTATGTTAAACAACAAAATACACCTACAATATGTTTTGATCTCATTTCATTTGTCAGATCATTTCATTTCGTAAAATGAAGGAGAGGCGTCAAAAAAATCATTTTTGGTGTTGTTTAATCTTTTTCTCTAGTACAAATTTTACATTCTTATTATCTTTTGACGATTTAGTCTAGGATTTAGGAATATGGTATTTTTAAAATAAGCACAAATAATAGATCCTTTTAAAGCGAATATTGTAAGGCAGACTTTGTTTCACTACTTAGGTTTCTACTGAAAAGCCATGCTTTAATTACAGTTTCTTACCAGGGATTCATTAGTTGCTTAACTTTTTCTTAGAGAATTACCTGAACTTGCCGAAAAAGTAAGAACACTTTCCCTTCCTCAACTGTTTTTACCAGTTTCCAGGGTATTTTTCAATCTAAAAAACACAAAGCAAATGTCAAAGACGTAATTTTTAGCAGATTATTTTTTGCATAATTCCATATTTTTGCAGATAAAATCTCGAAACTGTTACAGTATGGTTCTCTGATATGCTGAATTTGATAGTGCAGTTTTCACCGAGATGACTCACCTTTTGGAGTTATTTTCCCTTTTATGTGAAAGTCAGGTAGATTTTTTCAGGCTTGTAATTGGTAATTTTAAATGTAGTAAATCTTATGTACTTTCTGTTCTGGCGAAGAATATAAATTATATAAAAATATATGTATATAAAAGTAAAGCATATAAAGAATGTTCTGCCAACAGAAACAGGCGTCAGGCGTCAGGCGCCTTTCGTGCATTAATTTAGGCTAGAACTCCATTTTCTACAGTTTCAGTTACTATTAGATCGGAGCGTTCCTAATTTACAGATTGTTAATACGTACTGTTTGAATACATCCGAATAATTCAAACATAAAAATTCAAACTAAATAATTGAAACTTAAACAAAAAAGACGAAATTTACTGTTAATAAATAAATGAAACCCAAACTGAACAGAAATTAAAATGAAACAACCTAAGACTGCAGAAAACTTGCTCCTAGAACCTGCTCAACTTGAGACTAAGAAGTTGCTCAGGGAAGACATACCTTAAGTGCTTTTAACTCAAAAAATCTAACTTTGAAATCATGGTACTTTAATTTAACAAAAACAAAAATCTTAGTATTTAAGATCAAAGAAGTTAAATCTTGGCAGTAAAACATGGGCTTATTGTATGATAAATAAAAACCAGATCGTTCTTAAGGAATTAGGACAAAAAGTCAAGCTTAGCATAAAGAGTGAAGGATTGAGGGGGGGCAGCCCCACACATATACCAAATAATATCTGTTTGTCTTAAATTTCAATGTTGTTCAAAACTTTCAGTTGCAAAATAACTGTTGTAGAAAAATCGTACCAAGTAAAATTTTCTCCCCCCGAAATATCCTCAGAAAATTTTCTCCTTGCTTGGAATTCCATCCAGAAAATTTCCTCCGGATAATTTTGCTTAAAATGCTACTTACTTTCATCTGAAAAGAAAGTTTTTGATTTAATTTCGGATCATTTTTCGAATTATTCCGGAGGCTCCCCCCCCTTCCGTGGGAAATATTTCCCAGAAAATATCCAAGGAAAATTCCCAGAAGAATCCTCCTGAGGAAAATTTCTCCACAAAAAACTCCCTTCCTGCTGAAAACTTTCTCCGAACATTTCCCTGGACCACTCTCTCTACATTTGAAATTGCGTAATTTCAAAGAGAGTACGATGAACAAGAAGAATTCCATACAGGAATTCCGGAAATCCCCCACACTCATGAAAAATGTTCCCTAGAAAATTCTCCCATGAACTTTCCTCCCCAAGGAAAATGCTCCCCGTAGACCCCCACCCCCATCAGAATATTCCACCCCCGAAAAAAATTCATCATATTTATGCAAAGGGGAAATTAACTTACAGTCCTTTTCCCAGGTACATTGGGGGTGTATGTCATTCCAAGAGGCATAGTTATTGCGTACTTCTTCCTGCATGTATATAAATGTAGTGTTTGAAATTACCAGCTTGAGGCCCTGGCACTCGAAAAGCGGCATGCTTCTATATATGGATTCTTATCGTCGCTTGTCTCCTAACCGCAGACAATTTGCTGTCTTTTCATACTGCGGTCCTGGCCCTGGCACTCATAACGCGGCAGGCTGCAATATATGGATTCTCATTTTCAATTGTCTTCTAACCGGAGGCAATTTGAGATAATTTACTGCCTTTTCATACTGATCTTTTCAAAAGATATTTGATTATTAAAGCATGTCCGATTTCTAACAACGATATCTGCTAAGCTTCAAACTTTTGGTCTTCTATTTTATGGTTTTTGAATTGTTTTAATCCCTTGTTAAAATATATAGAAATATTATTGCAATTTCCAGCAGCTGGGCCCCGGCAGTTGGCACGTGGCAGGGTTCTATAAATGAATTCTCATTGTCGCTTGTCTTCTAACAGCAGACAATTTGCTGTCTTTTGATGGATATTTGATTATAAAAGCAAATCCGATTTCTAACAACGATATCTACTAAGCTTCAATATTTTGTTTTTTTTTGAGGTTCTGGTGACCATTCAAAAACAATATAGTGCCACTTGAATTGATGAGAAATGAAGTTAGAATTTAGTATGTAGTCTGGTTTAACGAATGGGACAATAGAGTGACAAAGGGAATGTTTAGGTACTTTTTGGGGTAAAAGCGTCCTAAAATAAAAACTTCAAATATACTAAAACATTTTATCATTTACTCTCCACTTACAGGGCAACTTAAAAAAAATATACATTCAGAAATTCGTTTTTTGCAAAAATTCATATTTTTTTCTTCTTAATTTGGTCTCTTGGTTACAGGTCAATATTAATTATTCATTTAGTTAGGGCCTTCGAATAAAATCATAAATTACTCAAACATTATCTTCAAGACCTCTTTTAGTTCTTCTCTTGTCTTTTTATTTTCATTTTTTTTATAAATCAATTAAAAACAAACAGATAATAAATATGCAAAAATAAGTTTCTTTTTTTTAACAAAAGTAAATAACGAAGCCGTGTTTTGAGCAGAGCAAAGAAAATTAACAGGAAGTATAATGAACAATTAACTAACAGTAAAAAGAAACACGTGTAAGCCTTAATAAAAAAAAAAATTAAACCAACAATGAACTTATAATGTACCATTAGTAAAACTGATATTCAACTCCAACTCAAAACGAACATAAACTAGATCTACTTTGCATGGGCAACGTGAGGTGCTGCGGCAACCTTTGTTCGGCTTCGCCGAGTAAAGTGTTGCGAGAGCATCAGTTTGGTTTTGTTTCCTCGCTTCGATTAAACGCTGAAGTCGTTAATCTTTAAGGATCTTAAAATAAATACTAGGTACACCAAGGTACCCCTCATTGCCGAAGATGATTATGAGCTAGCAACCGACTGTTAGTTAAAAGTCCCCTATATGTCTCACAGTTGGTATCGGTCTATTTTTGGTTTCAGTGTGTGCCTTACTACTGAAGTTGTCAACCCTTAAAACTTTCAAACTGGTATATCTCATGAAGGAATTTTACTACGAAAAAATTGGAAGATATATACTTTGATCAGCTCATCAAGAGCTATCGACTGCCGTCGAAAAAGAAATTCTACCTTTCTTAGTTCAAAAGTTGACTTTTTTGCCATAGGCTAAGTTTCTAACGTCATCACTTAGAAAGGAGCAAAGGATAAATTCTAATTTCCTTAGTAAAGGGAGAACTTTTAAAGTTTAAGAGGCGCATCTGATCCCAGTTCTCTAACGCAATCCCAAGTGAAACAAGAGCTAAGAGCTCATATGGCACTTGTGACGAGGCAAGAAGAGCTAAGAGCCAAGAGCTCATATGGTATGAGCTCTAACAAAATTCTAAGAATCAATAGATTGATTTAAAAGGAAAATCAGAGGCCTAATGCCGGTCAGGATTTAAAATAAGAGCTCTGAGTAACGATGTCCATCTAAATATCAAAATTCGTTAAGATCCGATCACCCACTCGTAAGTTCTAAATACCTCATTTTTTCTAATTTTTCCTCTCCCTTCATCCCCCAGATGGTTGAATCAGGGAAAACGACTTTATCAAGTCAATTTGTGGAGCTCCCTGACACGCCTACCAATTTTCATCGTCCTAGTACGTCCAGAAACACCAAACTCGCCAGATCACTGAAACCCTCCCCCCAACTCCTCCAACGAGAGCGAATCCAGTACGGTTACGTTAATCACGTGTCAAGGATATTTGCTTGTTCTATCCACCAAGCTTCATCCCAACTCCTCCACTCCAAACATTTTCCAAAATTTCCCCCTCCAACTCCTCCCAATGTTAACAGATCTGGTTGGGATTTGAAATAAGAGCTCTGAGACATGAATTCCTTCTAAATATCAAATTTCATTAAGATCCGGTCACCCGTTCTTAAGTTAGAAATACTTCAATTTTTTTAATTTTTCTAAATTAACACCCCCCAGCTCTTCCAAAGAGAACGGATGCGTTCCAATTATGTCAATCCCGTATCTAGAACTTGTGCTTATTCTTCCCATCAAGTTTCATCCCGATCTCTCCACTCTCAGCGTTTTCCAAGATTTCTGTTTCCCTCCTCCAACCCCCTATGTCCCCAGATCCAATTCGAGTCGAAAATGGAGCATCTGAGACATAAGATCCTCCTATATATATCAAGTTTCATTAAGATCCGATCACCTATTCGTAAGATAAAAACACCCAAATTTTTACGTTTTCCAAGAATTCCGGTTTCCCCCTCTAACTCCCCCCAATGTCACAGGATCTGGTCAGAATTTAAAATTAGAGCTTTAAAGCACAAGATCCTTCTAAATATCAAATTTCATTAAGATCTGGTCACCCGTTCGTAAGTTACAAATACCTCATTTTTCCAAATTCCTCCCCCCCCCCAACTCCACCAAAGAGAGCAGATCCGGTCCGGTTATGTCAGTCACGTATCGTATACAGATTTGTATTCTTCCCATTCAGTTTCATCCTGATCTCTCCGCTTTCAGTATTTTCTAAAATTTCCTCCCCCCCCCCAAACTGCCCTCCCCCATGACGCTGGATCCGGTTGAGATTTAAAATAAGAGATCTGAGTTACGAGGTCCTTCTAAATATGAAGTTTTATGAATATCCGATCACTCCTTCGTAAGTTATAAATACGTCATTTTTTCCTAATTTTCAGAATTAGCCCCCCCCCCGCAATAGAGTGGATCCGTTCCAATTATGTCGATCACGTGTCTAAAAATTCTGCTTATTTTCGCCACCAAGTTTCATCCCAATCCCTCCACTCTAAGTGTTTTCCAAAATTTTAAGTTCCCCCCCCCAACTCCCCCCAGTGTCACCAGATCCTATCGGGATTTAAAATAACAGCTCTGAGACACGATATCCTTTCAAACATCAAATTTCATTAAGATCTGATCAACCATTCGTAAGTTAAAAATACTTCATTTTTTCTATTATTCCGAATTAACCGGCCCCGACCCCCCCCCCCCCGCCAGATGGTCAAATCCGTAAAACGACTATTTCTAATTTAATCTGTTCCGGTCCCTGAAACGCCTGCCAAATTTCATCGTCCTAGCTTACCTGGAAGTGCCTAAAGTAGCAAAACCGGGACCGACAGACAGACAGACAGACCGACAGAATTTGCGATTGGTATATGTCACTTGGTTAATACCAAGTGCCATAAAAACCGAATGATAAACTCAGCTGAAATCACGAACAGAAATCGGTAGAAACAATAGATTTTTGGCCCCAGGCAAGAGTTCTACGAAGTTTTCCAAAATGCAAAGTCATATTCATCAATCCGGCCTAAGGTCCACACTTTCCGTAAGAACCGCAGAGGTTAGACACTTACCACTTTCTCGGGACAAGATGAAATCAGGGTGCTAGGAAAAAAAACGCGATAAAACCAAAGTGTTGCTCTCGCAGCACAATTACTAGATATATGAACTGGGAAGTAGTCCCCTTTGTACCCCAATTATAACTTAAAAAACAAAGGTTTTAAAAGACAGATATTGAAGCTAAAATTAAATTAATATTGAACTACTAAATTGCCAAAAATGAAATTGGTATTCAACTCAAACTCAAAACAATTAGACGTTACTAGATATATGAACTTGGAAGTCGTCCCCCTTGTCCTTAATTATGGCACGAACATCAATCGCTGTTTACTGAAAGCAATATATATTTCAAGCGATTTCTCTTTTATCATAATAAGATTGAGAAATAAATAGATTAAGAAAGCTCCCGAAATTAATGCGATTATAATCTATAATATGAATATAGTTCCTTCAGGCTGCTATACACTAAAGTTCTATCCATACTTTCTTCATTCTAAACATATCCCTTTACAATGCATAGAGCCGAATAGATTTGTCATTGCAACACTTTAATTCAAAGAACAAAATAGATTTCTTCAGGAATTAAAACCATTCATTTTAAAAGTTTAATTTAGGCACCGTTGCTCTATAAGTTTAAATGAAATAGACCTTAAAAAAAAGAATTTTTTAACATGTATATTTTCTTTTGTGTGAGCTTGTTATTTGAAGTCTAGTTTCCAATTATCACAATTTTATTCAATGATTAATTCAAAAAGAGAATTTGGTTTTTATTTGTTATAACATCAATATCCATGCAACAAAGAAAAACTACGTCCCACGGCTATTCAATGTTTACAAAAAAAAAATGGTGCTTTCTGTCTCTTTTCTTTCGTCCTACAATTTCTGAACTATTGTATTGAAAACACATGTATTTTAAATAGTTTATTTTTTTATTTTTCTTTCGTTTAAAAAAATTCAAACTGTATTTCAGTGAAAACAATATGTATTTTAAACAGTTCAGTTTTTATAAGGCCATATTCAGGATTTTTTCGGGGGAGGGGGCATTTTTGTTTGAGGAGGCTATGAATAAACTTCACAAAACGCATTAAATCATTTTATTTGCATTTTTATAGCTTAACAAGAATAATTAACCTTTGGCTGAGGGGTAGGGAGGCTGAAGCCCGATAACAACCTTCCCTCTGGATACGGCCTTTAATTTTTATTTGACAAAATATATATTTTTTTTATTTTGCTTTTGTTTTGAAATCATTTAAGATATATATTGCATTAAGACAAGAATGACAGTCGTGCTATAATTCAGATACATGGGGGACGACTTCCCATTTCATATATCTAGTAATTTCTGCTAGTTTTGAGTTTTAGTTGAATATCAGTTCCATTTTTGGTAAATTATAAGTTCATTATTGGTTTGAAACCAATAATGAACTTAAAACGCACCAAAAATAAAATTCTTCTTTTAACTTTAAAATAGTTTCTTTTAAAATTAATATCTGTCCTTTAATATATTTTTTAAATTGTAATTTGGGTACAAGGGGGACTACTCCAGTTCATTTATCCAGTAATTCTGTTTGTTTTGAATTTGAGTTTAATATCAGCTTTATTTTTGGTATGTTATAAGTCCATTATTGGTTTCACTTTTATTAACTCTTATATTTGTTTCTTTTAACTACTAGTTCATTTTTCATCATAATTTCTGTTAATTTTTTTTTTCTTTTACTCTGCTCAAGACATAGCTTTGCTTTTTTACTTTTGTTAACTTTTCTTTTTTTAATTTTCAGAAATGGACAATTCACACTCTATCCTTTAAGAGGATTTGATGGAGGGTGGTAGTCCAACTGAAGCAACTTTATTTTGAGTATCTTAAAAGAAAAATCTGACCCTTACAGGATTTGAATGCCTTAAAAGGGGTTGTTGAACGCAAGTACTTCCCTGTTGTATTTTGTTTTTGACTAAACTAGTAGTTTTTCATGTGATATGTTTAGTTGTCAGTAAAGCACAAACAAAACTCTACAATTTTGGGTAGTTTAAGGCGATTTGTAGCCCAACTGTAGCTATCATATTTTTATTTACCAGAAAGAAAATATCCACTTCAAAGGACTCAAATACACCAAAAGAACTGTCTAGACTACCAAGCAGATACATCTGTTCGCAGAGGCGCCATTTGGTCCAAATCCTGGGGTGGGCATGAACTCCATCTGCCCCCCCCCCCGATTCACTTAGTGTCGCGTAAGAAAAATCCGGGTTTTGGCAGCACATTGATCGAATATTCTAAGTAAAAATGCATTTTCAGCACCCGTGTGTTGCTTGGAAATGTTCTGCAACCAAATGTGGAACTCAGCCACACTGACTTCTAAGATTAATTATAACAACGAAGAATACAATCAACGAGGCTAAGTGATTAAACTGAAAGTGGAAAATTCAACCAGACTACAGGCTGGCATTCCTCAGCGAGAAACTTTCTTATTTAAGTAAACAATACGTCGGTTAAAGTAACCTTCATTGTTATGCTGAGGATTGTAACCAAAATCTCAGTGTCCCTTCAGCAGAAATCTTCCAGATCAAATATATTTACAAAAAGGAAAAACATAACAAGAAAAAAAAAATATAACAACATTCAAGGTAACAAGGGGGACCGCCGACCTTTCATCTTTGCAAAATCGTCAACAAGCTGGTTGTAGTCCAAATTTTTTACTAAATCCTTCTCTGCAAATATCAAAAGGAGGTGACTGAGACGATCATCTCTTTGTGTAGATCGCAGGTAGTTTTTCACTATTTCCAGGCTAGAAAACAAACGCTCATTCCTCGCTGTTGTCTCAGGAAGTGTGGCAGCAATATGAAGTACTTTAATTTCTTCTGAGTAAGCCACTGGTAATGCCTGAAGATGGTCGACAATGTCTAGGAAGTTTTCCGGCTTTTTCTCCTCATTGAGCAAGAAACACTTGGCAATACCAGCTTGAATACAGTTGAAATATTTTTTCGAGAATCCCATGACCGGGTAGATGAGAATGAACATTAAGATACAAAAAAAAAGAAAAAAAATGGAGATTCCTGCAAGAATATTACATGCTCTTACATCATGAAAAATTTTTCCCGATCATATGCATGCCGAATATACTGGAATTGTTGGCTATAATACTGACAAAATACGTGGCGTCAACTGAAGAGCCCCTGCTATTGACCCACCGTCTAACTCTAAATTAATTTGGCTTTATTCTCATTCTTACATATTTGTGTCTGCTAAACTATTACAGTCAAATGTCCAGTCTAAAAATCCAGTTTTCATACGCCTGTCACTACAGATGGATTGATTCCTTTATATGGTCAGATATTTGATATCATTCACTTATTTTGCTTAAATTTTAATGAATTTATACGCATAGAAAAAGCTTTGAAGCCGCCCAGAGCCTGATATAAACAGATGGTTTTCGATTAGATCGACAGTTAAGGTTTGGTTCCGAGCTGTCATGTTTGTGCGGTTAATGAGCGTTTTTCATGTTTTGCATTGGATTACAGTGCCTAGACTAATATACTATAGTTATCTACATTTATAGCATTAAATACTGCGTTTAGAGTTAGGCTCGAGCCAAAATACAGTCATACTTGTGAATAAAATCAAAATTATACGCGATTACTGCGCTAATAATATACCCTGTGCATAATTTGGTTAATTGGAAAATGTTCAACTTTCAAGCTTAAAGTATATAGTTGACTAATCAGAGAGGGGCTTTAATGCACTTTTTCTTTATTTTGGAAATCACAGAAGATTGAAACTTGAAAGACCAATTTTCCTATTCGTATGATGAGTCTTGTAAGACACTAAGCCACTAACTCATCTCCAAATAAACAAAAACCTGATCTGAATCGTCCGTATGTTTGCTATAGGCTACTAACCTGAGAGTACATTTTTTTTTCTTCTTTTTTATGAATGAAGGAATACGAGAAGACCTTATTATGTACATTGCATACACCCAGGTCAGGGGCAGCGCTTTAGGTTGCCTATAGTAAAGAACCATGTATTTAAAAGATGAAATAGATATGGCCCAGGCATGATATGACTCCCACAGCCACTAGAGCAAAGGTTGTAAAAAGTGTAAATTGGCAAATGTTTACAGATAGGTTTATAGTAGAAAAGGGCGCACATGTTTGATCTTGAATGCCCAATTCGACCAAGACTCTTATGGCTCGTTCTCTGGGCCAAGAGGATCCGCTGTTTCAGGTTGGGTTGGGCAGGCTGTTAGGGGGCCCCGAAAATGGGCAACTTTTTTTAACGCGATTAGTTTGGATCTTACAACCTGGCATACTTGGGTTAAGAGGAACCACATAAAAAAACTCAATTGTTCGGGGCACAGCGTCCCAAAAACTGGGGTGCTAAAATAGTAATTTTTTTTTTTTTTTGATCGGCTGGAAATTAATTTCCTCAAATATTTCGTCTAAGAGGACTCAAATATAGAAGAAAATAAAAAAAAACTATTGCCTTCCACGCAAAGAAAACACGACAGACGGCAAAAAAATAACTTTAGAACGACTTGAAAATTAAAACTATAGGTGCTTTGTCCAAAAATTGTTTAAGCTTGGGGGAATGAGCCCTGAAAAGTGGTACCTCGACACCATTTATTTTATTCAATTGGCCTAAAACTTAAATCTGCAAGTTTTTGGGCCAAAGGGACCAATGCACAAAAATAATTTCAAAGAAAAATTGATTGGCTTTGAAGTTACATGTTGATTGACCAAACGAATCTTAACGATGAAAAAAAAAATTAAATTGATTCGTGCCGTCAGAAAACAGACGCAAAGTATGTGTCTGCAATATAGTGCATTACGCGACATAGTATATAGTATACATAGTATATGTAGTATATATGGACATAAATATGAAAAGGTTTCGAGAATACATATATATATATATATATATATATATATATATATATATATATATATATATATATATATATATATATATATATATATATATATATAGAACCAGGAGCCTGGCGGCTTCGTCACCAAGCCCCAGCACTCGGTACGTTCCTATATATGGATTCTCATTGTCGCTTGTCTTCTAACCGAATACGATTTGAGCCTTTTCTTGATGTAAAAAAAAGTCAACTTTTTTTTATGTCTTTAATACGTCCCATTTGTAATGTTGTATGCCCAACATAAATAAAACGATACATTCAATCTTGTGGTGGGGGGATATTAAAATAATTTATTAAACTTTTGGTTTCCTTTTTTAAGGTTTTTGAATTGTTGTAATCCCTTGTTAAAATATATAGAAATATTTTTACAACTACCCATTATTTGCTCTTTTCGTAACTTAGTGTCTTTTTATGCTGAAGTCTATTCAAAGGTATTTTATTATTGCAGCAAGTCCGATTTCTAACAGCGATTTCTACTAAGCTTCAAACTTTTGTTTTTTTTTTAAGATTTGGGAACTGTTGTAATCCCTCGTCGAGATATATACAAATATTTATAAATATGTATATAAATATATATATAAATATATACAAATATATATAAATATTTACCAGGCTTTTTCTCTTTAAGCAGGTGACAATGTCATATGAATACTGATGTATATAAAATTGAGGGCACTCCCATAAATAGTCTATTTCCAAAATTAAGGCTCTTAACGGATTTTTTCAAACTTCTGACCTATCTAAATCTTTTTTATGCCAAAATATACCAGGATGCCAATTTTATCGAAAATTATGGACCGATTTTCAAGAAAAAAATACATACATAAATACATCCATACACAATTATTGCTCGTTTATGAACTGCTACTACTACTACTAATAATAATAGCTCACCACAGCACCAAGGCCCCTGAGGCCAATACAGCTACGCACACTCCTCCTCTAACTTAATCTATTCAAGGCCTCCCACTTTACACCCTCCCAGGAAGCTCTCATTTCCTTTAAATCTTTACTTATGACATCCTCCCACCCAGACGAGGACGACCTGCTTTCCGTGTATCCCCAGACGGTTGGCCAAAAAGGATAATCTTCGGCAATCTGTCATCCTTCATCCACAGAACGTGGCCTAGCCATCTCCACCTTTCTTTCATTATAGCCCTAGAAAGCGGGATTGAACCACATTTTTCGTACAGCCTACTGTTTGAAATACGGTCAGTCAGCCGGATACCAAGAACAATCCGTAAGCAATTTCTCTGGAAAACAACTAGTAAATTTTCGTCAGCATTTTGGAGCGCCCATGTTTCAGAGCCATATCTGATAGTGGAGGAAAAATACGGTTTGGCCTCGGGGAAATTGCGACAGAATTTTTTTTACACCAAAATGTTCAGAAAAATAAGCTAAGTCACACAAAAAATCCCCCAAATCCCCCTTGCACAACTACCCGAACCCCCCCCCCCCCACCCCTTGAAGGGGGGAAAATCGAAATTTCTATTTGGACGTATTTTTGGGTTTAAGTGGTCGTTTTCTATCAAATCAAGCATGACGAATCCGAATCCGACGTCAGAAATCAAGTGTATCGTACCCCAGTATCAATTTTCACCTTCACGGAACGGGGAGGGGGGGGGGTAAAGTACACAGGTCATTATTTGCCGGATTCCTGCGGCTAAAGGATCATTTTACGTCAAATAAAGTACCTTATTGCCAGATACGAGGTCAAAAAGCAGGGTTCTTTTTTACTATTTACCTCATTTTCACCTCTAAAGGGCCTGTAATATGAGGGGTTGCTAAGTATAACCTCTTGAAAAACCACTTCTTTAATCGAGATCAAAACTTCAGATCAATCAGTTATAAAAAGGAACGTTTAGAACTCAGGTAAATTAATCACAAGAACATTTTGATTTTAAAGCACAACCTAAAGCTAATTCTTCTTCCTGCTCGTCTTCCTTATCATCATCATCCTGTCTTGCTGCAGCGTTAACATATAACAACCCTTTACACTCCCCGCAGGCAAAGCTGCAGGGCAAACCGTTCCGACGGCAGCTGCATCTGAGTGACTCGCACCCGCTGGTGCACTAGCAACGCACCATCTTCAGCAGGTTCTCCGGTGCTGGTGAAGCATCCGTCATTATGGGAAGATACATATTCCGTGACGAAGAGAGACGCCAAACCCACTCTTCGGGCTTCAGCGAATCGGACGTGTCTTGCCACTTCATTATTTGCAAATAGCACCTGTAAAAGTGGTACTTTGCGGGAGCCAAAGTCGGCGGAAGCCGCTCTGCCTGAACGAAAGCAATTGCACTTGCAACCCGCATTGTAAATGCTCGCACCCGAACATCCTTCAGGATCTTCTTATTGCTTTTCCCTTTGTAGATGCGGATCAAAGCTTTCTCTCCAGCTTCTGCGATCTCCTGGTGGTTGGATCCTGGTGTCATGAAGGTCTTGCAAGCATCTTTAAAAATTCCATCTTTAAGTGACAAGGAAACCACTGCTGGTTTCCCTACACCGTGAAGTCTAGATGTTGTATCGCAGCCAGACATTGCGTGGCGAACGAGTAGATTTTCTGCTGCTTCGGTTCCTAGTTTGTTCTTGATCCTTTTTATGTCATACACTCGTCGGTTATTTCCATGTGTGTCTGTCTGCATAAAGATATCAAATGCATTAAGCTTGGCATGGTACAGCAGAAGGACTAATAGGTTGGTATTATTCCTAATCAAAGGGGTCGACGAGGTTTCAGCGTAACTGACTGCAGTTTGTAAAACTAAGACATCGGCATCATCCTGAGCGTGTAGAAGTTTGCATCCTGAGTTCGCCAGCCTCTCAGCAAGTAGATTGATGAAGTGTTTGTTTTTGTGATTTCTCAGAGATTCTTCCTTACTTTTGACAATCTTCATATTAGGAGAGAATTGAATCGTTGGACACGACAAGCCTTTGGTTCTCTTCAGTTGTGTGCAGTTTTTCGTCGTTGGTGTATCAGGGTAAGAGTCAAAAACTACCGCTTCCTGGCTGAAATGTCTTGTGACATAATCTACGTAAGATCTTGCCACCTCAGAGTATGTGGATCCGGCAGTCCACGGGATTTTGTGGACTAGCTAGCCACCGTTCAAGACTCTCTGGGAGTTTGGCAATGTCTCTGGACCATCGAGCCCCTAAATTTTCATCAGTGCATTTGTTACAGAGGCTTTATCGGCTGTCCTCATCACCTCGAACGAGCTAAAGAGCGATGGTGGAAAACTACAGAGCTTGAACGACAGAACCTCGTTCAAGCCAGAACCACTACTGCTAGCCACTGCGGCAAGAAGATTATTTTGGAAGAAGATTGCGGTTGGAAGATTAGAGCTGGGTCAACCATTAACCTCTGGCTATCTATCACCACGGATGACCTCTCAGCCATAGTTACAGCTTTCTCGTTCCTCCTGAAAACATATTTGTCAATAGTTTTCGCTTCCATATCCTTCAGAATGGTTTCTCCCACAGATTTGGCATCGTCTGCGTTTACAAATGGTGAAGGGTGGACACCAGTAACCACGCTCAACAGCTCTGAATCCTGCCTAAAGGGTTCTAGGGGCCCATTTTATCGAACTATCTTTTCGATGTCCTCTAGATCTCTAGCTCTCCTCGAAGTTATCACTTCTGCGTGATTTTCAACTGTCAACTCCGCGAGGCGAGTCATGTTCTGCATGCGTTCGTTAACGAGAACCAAAGTAGGCATAGCAGACGTCCAAATTGTCCGCTGCAATTCAGTCATGCCTCTACCTCTCGTCAGACCCCCACTCGTTTTCATACTTCCCATTGACGTCTGTTCGATCACCAAATCAGGAGAAAGTGCCACCCAGTAGTTAGCAGTTCTTCGGATGAACAGGTACTCCCGTAACGTTCCGTACTGCTATAGGTTGTCTTTCCTCAACTGAAACATGGACTGCACGAACATCCAAGACTTCGTATAAAGATTGTGTCCGGAAGCAGCAAAGTAAGGAAGTATTTCCAACAACGACTGTAGATAAAGCTCAAGGTTGCCACTTCCTTCAGCTCTTAGATTCTTTCTAAGGATACCAAGTAGGTCCAAATACTGAAACCAAAGACGGGCAGTTCTGGACTCAGATAATCGTTCTTTTGCATTTCGAACTATTTCATTGATAAGCTCTGCTGCTTCCGACACCTGCGCTTCGTCGATGTTATCTCCTTCAAGGAGCGACTCGTGCGCCTGTTTTGCCTTTTCATGGGGTTCTGGTAGCATGTCATTGCCATCAAAAGTTCTGATGATAAAAAGTTCGCATAAAGGGCTACCTCCAACAGACCATGGTCTCGCACAGCACGAGAGGCAGCTTTGCCTTGTAACATACTACGCACAGTGTTAGGCGCGTATACTTAACTTAGGATTTCCAAAAGTCCCGAGTCAGCCATAAGGAAGCCAATGGCTCCTAGGAAACTCATGCGTGTATGAAATCTACCTAGGAAAACAATAGCATTTCTTAAAGCACTTGTGACAGGCTCTGCATCGACGTTACACTTCGCCTTCCAGTAAAGCGGTTGGTCAAAGGTAATGACTAGAGTTTTTCCAGCTCGACTAGCGCGCTCGTTAGCATGCATAAGTGTAGAATAAACACAGGAGATATCGCTTGGGTTGTGGTTAATCATTGGCAAAAAACGAATATTTGACTTTCCCGGATGATGTAGCTTGTGGTTTATTGACCACATAAAGGCCAACCAGCTCAATTATGAGCTTTTGAAAGAGCCAGAGATGCGCCAGAGAGTTTCAGCTTTCCATTCATTGTCATGAGCGTCACCACTGTTTGTCAAGCAAACAAAAGTCCTTGGTTGCAACTTGGCAGATTTTTGGTAGGTGTAGAACAGCACCGTGCCGATTGACTTCATCACATCTCCACTTACTTCTTGTCTTGGCACTGAAAGCTCTGTTGCCGGCAACTCAAGTGTAGACACTTCAATAAGTCCAATTCCATGAAAGGTCTTCAGGCAGTCGATAGTAGCAATATCATGATCAACATTGTCTCCTACATACTGAAAAAAATATGCTTTCTCTTCGGACTCTTCCAACAATGTTTGATTTACTGCTGCACATCTCTCAAATCTTTTTACCTCTGAGTACGAAGAGCAGAAGCCAAGATTGTGCAATATATCAATTAAAAATCGGGATGAGAAATGGTGATGCAGCTGCGAATCCTCCTATTTGTACAGTAGACATTAAACCACGTGGTCTGCATGCCTGCATTATAGCCTGTCCGATAGAAGATATTAGACGAGGCGTGTGGACCCCTGTCGATGAAAGCAGTAGACAAAGAGATGGGCACACGAAGTTCAAACACTTCTCTACTGACGATATCTCGTTAAGAAATTCGTAGGAATCCTTACTTGTCGTAATGGATTTGATTTCGCTTCTTATTATCTTTCCAACGACTTTGATGAGTTGATCCCTTTCTCCATTTTCACTATCTGCTTTTTCCTCTTAGTGGAATTCTCGTAATATCCTGTCGACCGTATCTCTAAATGTTACGAGTGTCTCTTTCCCATTTGAATCGGACACAACCACTTGTTCGCCATACTCACTGACTAGCAAATCCTTGGCTTGTCGAAAGCTGTAGGCCAAACTATCACAGTCATTTTCAGAGAGAATATGAGCCATTTTTCTTAAAATGATCGTCAGAGGTACAGGTTCTTCACTGTTGGGATAGCACCGAAGCGCTTCTTCGAAAGCAGCTTTCCTTTCACTATCGCACGGTCTTCACTTCCGTTTCTCTGTTGGAGGCACGTCACTCACTTCTTCTTGACCACAGAATTTCTGTGGAATCTCTTTTCCTGTCCTGAAGTTCACTGAGCATATCTGATGACAAACGGCATCCTCTGCATGAAGGTCAGAAGTCTTCAAATTTATCCGACCAAGCACTGTCATGGCCCACTGATCGTTCCTGCTCTTACACATTTCACTAATCGAGTAGTCGAAGCTATGAGTTCGTACTGCATAAGCTTCAGCAAATTCACGACTTGTGATCTTGCATAATTTCACTGCTTGACCACAGAATAGGCAGTTCTTCGAAAAATCAAAGCGTGGAGCTGAAGATCTGGTTGGGGGGGGGCTGCAACCGGTTCTTTCTGCTCAAGTTTCCTTGAGCGGTTTTTTCTCTGTCGATCCGACATCTGTCACAGAAGTTACGACGACACTTGGTGTGGACTTCATTTCCAGTCGTCACAGCTATGCTACTACCTCTTTCCTTGCTTGAGTTATTCACGGCATCGGCTCCTTTCTCGGATATTATGGCAGCGTTTTCACCGGGTTTGATGCTGCTTTGGCATATCGGACAGATCATGTTCTCTTCATTGACGGTTCTAGAAGAAAAAGAGACTGATTATTTCATATAATTTGTTTGTTCAGTAAATCCAGGCACAATTCAATCGGAATTCAAGCCATCGCCACCTAGAAGAACAAATTCCGCTTGAATGATACACAGTAGATGGCATTGCACAGATGAAGCTGAACAGCAGAAATGAATATCCGCTCTTTTCCAAAATCTGAAGCATAATCTTAAACACTATCTCACTAAATACTTCTAGTTCCTAGATCCCAGTTTGTTATTTGGGTTTTCTTTGCGGAAGTAAATAAAACGCCACAAACCTTGTCTATAGCCTTGAACACGCCTATTATCTAGAAAGTACTATGGTAGATGTCTCCACTGATTAGATCACCTAAAGAATGACACTAAGGAATGGAAACCGAAAACTGAAGGGGGAGTCTGGAATGCTGGTTTGAAATTAGACTGTGCAAGACTCATATTCTTAGGCGCCATTCCTAGCTTGATAGGAAATGGTGAATCAACCGACAAATGATTAAAATAACTAGTTCACGTAGGTCAACTTTCACATCCAATTTAGGTAAGATGAGGTACTTGACCACGTAAAATCAAGTTTTTAACTTCATTTTCAAATTCACCGCCATCGATTCCAAAGGAAACGGCCAAATAATGCAACAACGTCTTAATTTCGAGTTTTGCCCATCCCCCCCACCCTTTAAGGGTGGAAATGGGCATTAGGGTACTGAAAAAAGGAAAATCTTAATTCAGGTTTGGAGTCGGTATACTGGATTTGATAGGAAACGACTATTTAAATTCAAAAGTATTTATAAACACAGAAGTCGGATTTTTCCCCTTCAAGGGCAAATTTCAAATTTGGGATACTTGTGCAAGGGGGATTCGGGGGGATTTTTTTGTGTGATTAAACTGGTTTTTCTGAACATCTTGGTGTAAAGAAAAATTATGCTGCAGTTTCCCCGAGGTTTGACCGTTTTTTTCCGTAGCTTTCATCCACTTTGACCACTGTTATCACTATTGCTTCTAATATTCTAATCTTGGTTTGCAGACTGATTTTCTTATTCTTCCGGTCTTTTTTTTAAACTGTGAAAAAACACAGTTTTTTTGTGTTTTTGTATTTCTACTATTCTAAAGGTTGAATAGCCTTAGGTATTCTACTTTTAACATCTTCACTGCTCCCACCATCTTTACTAATAATACTACCAAGGTTTATAAAGATAGTATAAATCTATATATATATATATATATATATATATATATATATATATATATATATATATATATATATATATATATATATATATATATCAGGCACGTACGCAGGAATTTATTTCGGGGGGGGGGCCAAAACCTTCGAAACAGCAGATATAAAGTAGCACCTTTTTTATAGTAACTAAATAAATATAAAAAGCACGTGTATTGGAAAATACAGATTAACTTTAATCAGTAGTATTGTAGCGGATGGGGGAAGGAGACTGAGGCCTCAAAAGTACGTTTTATACTAAGGTTATGTTCATAGCGATTTAGAACCAGTGACTAATCTATTATATCTCACTGAAAGGGAAATTTTAGGGTTAATAGTGCAATATGGGTGCTGTGGGGGTAGTTCTTCTATTGCAAAAACGTCAATTTTAATGAAAAATGATAGTTTCCAAAATTGATCCATTAAAAGCTGTACTTTATCCTGAAAACGCCATAATATCAAGGATAATTCTATTTTGCTGTGGAAAGCAAACTCTTTTTACAAAACAAAATAACAGTACAATCGCTAATTACTTCAAAGAGGGTAAAAAGTTAGACAGAAAATGGGTTAATAGTTGGGCAGTGACTTGATCAGATAATTGAATGCTGTACAATCCCAAAAAAAAGCTTCATACATGCATCTAGATTCTTAAAAAATGTCCTACTTTTGCCAGAAATCCCAAGAAACCATGGAGAAAGTAAACATTTCGAAAAATCTCTTCCTGAGGGCCCCCCTCCCTGCGTACGTGCTATATATATATATATATATATATATATATATATATATATATATATATATATATATATATATATATCCATGTATTTTTGTTATATATATATATATATATATATATATATATATATATATATATATATATGTGTATAATTTTGACATATATATATATATATATATATATATATATATATATATATATATATATATTATACATACATATATATATATATATATATATATTTATATCCATGTATTTTTGTTAGCAACTGCACCCTTAGCAGTAGGGAGGATATCTCTCTCGAAAACCCAGTTTTACAAACTTCTTCCTCCACAGAAAATTCAGTCTTGTTTGACGCTGGCAAAGTACTGTACAACACAATTTTTACAACTCTTTAGCGCTATCTATAAAGCCTATATTAAGTTACCAGCCGGGTAATCTACAGAGTTCAATAACCAGATTAACATGGGCAAGAGCTAATCAAGAGATCATTTGTGTTTTATTACAATCCTTTTATCTCACTTGCTACGCATGCGTTTCCTTTTTATCAATAGTTTTCGGAAACTCTCCTGAATTTAGTAATAATCTGGGAGCTAAAGAAGAAACATGGGGAACAATGTTGCAACTTTTAGTGATCAACAGCTAGAAGATTATGAGGTATGTAAATATTGCATTATTTGTTCAATGATAACCAATTTAACATCAAACACTTCGTGGTAACGAACTGTAGTAAGGATCGACCCGGCTCAATAGTAACCGAAACTCCAAAAAACGGAGTTTTGATGCCAATAGTTACATCAAAATAATCACATTTTAATACTGATTTTAAAAATACAAATTTCATCAAGTTTAGTCCTACCCGTCAAAAGTTACGAGCCTGAAAAAATTTGTCTTTTATTAGAAAATAGTGGGAAACACCCCATAAATGTCATAAATTTTAACGAAAA
Source organism: Artemia franciscana (assembly GCF_032884065.1). Lineage (NCBI taxonomy): Eukaryota > Metazoa > Arthropoda > Branchiopoda > Anostraca > Artemiidae > Artemia > Artemia franciscana. Next base: position 2,266,525 of record NW_027062709.1, read on the forward strand.
TCACACCATCATATTCAGCGTATCAGAGAACCCTGCTGTTAATGTTTCAAGCTCCTATCGCTAAAAATGTGGGATTTTGTATTTTTGCCAGAAGCCAGATCGTGGCATGCGTGTTTATTTGTTGTTTTTTTTCCTCAGGGGTGGTCGTATCGACCCAGTGGTCCTAGAATGTTGCGAAAGCGCTCATTCTAACGGAAATTAAAAGTTCTAGTGCCCTTTTTAAGTGACAAAAAATTGGAGGGCACCTAGGCCCCCTCCCACGCACATTTCCCCCTTAATTCACCAGATCAAATTTTTGAGATAGCCATTCTGTTCAGCTTAGTCGAAAAACTAATAACTATATCTTTGGGGACGACTTAATCACCCACAGTCCCCTGGGATGGGCTGCAAGTTACAAACTTTGACCATTGTTTACATACAGTAATGGTTATTAGAAGTGTACAGACGTTTAGAGGGGGACTTTTTCGCGCTGGGATGGGAGTGGGTCGGGGGTTACGCGGGAAGATCTTTCCGCGGAGGAATTTGTCATGAGAGGAGAAAATATCCATGAAGGGGGCGCAGGATTTTCTAGCATTATTTTAAAAAAACAATGAGGAACTAAATAAAACTTTTTTTCCCTGAAAGTAATGAGTTGCATTAAAACTTAAAACGAACATAAAAAATTACGTTTACAACGGGGTTCGTCTTCTCCACAATACCTTGCTCTCTATGCTAAAGTGTTTTCAGTAATTTCAACTATTTATTTTACGGCCTTTGTGATTCAGGGTCAATCTTAAAGATTTGGGATAAAATTCAAACTTTAGTGTAAAGAGCGAGGTATTGACGAGGGGGCAAACTCCTCATATACGTAATAACAATACACAAATATAGAAGTTCGTTACGTAAGTTAATTCGTAAGGTACATATATTTATCACTAACAAAAACGTTCGTACACAAAATAAAAAATCTAGTTGCATTTTTAAGAAGCCAAAAATTGGAGGGCAACTAGGCCTCTTCCGCCAACCCTGTTTTATCAAAATCATCCTATCAAAACTATAAGAAAGCCATTTAGCCAAAAAAAACTAATATGCAAATTTCGTTTTAATTATTCATGTGCGTTGAGCCAAAATCAAAACCTGTATTAATTCAAAAACGTTCACAAATTAAATAAAAAAACAAGTTTTTTTAACTGCAAGTAAGGAGTGGTATTAAAACTTAAAACGAGCAGAAATTACTCCGTATATGAAAGAGGTTGTCCCCTCCGCAACGCCTCGCTCTTTACGCTAAAGTTTTTTATTGTTTTAAAAAGCAGAGTTGTGACGGAGTCAAACTTTAGCGTAAAGAGCGAGGTGTTGCGGAGGGGACTACCCCTCTCATACACGGAGTAATTTCTGTTTGTTTTAAGTTTTAATGTCACTCCTTACTTGCAGTAAAAAAAAACTGGTTTATTTATTTATTTGTAAATTAGAATGAAGTCAAAAGGCTTGCCCATGTTGGGCATAATCAGTTTGATTACTTTCAGCGTTTTCAAATTAAAGGGTTACCCACAAGGGGTTGGGTATCCCCATCCTTGGTATCATTTTTGCTGTCAGTTCTAATCGATAGTTTGGTACTTATTGACAATATAAATTAAGTCAGCAATCTTTTGCATGGAGCCTAAGCAGGGCCGTACCCAGGACTTTTTTCTTGGTGGGGGAGAGGTACATGAAAAAAGAGGTGCAATTAGTTTTTATCTGTATTTATTACTTTTGTGCGATTCCAACAGAAACCTGGGAGTGGGAGGTTAAAACCGGTTAATCCCCCTAGCTATGACCCTGAGCCTATAGCTATATTCTGACATTAGAGATACTATTGCAACGATAAAGATTATTATACTTGGAAAACGTGACGAATGGGGCAATGAATGGCATGTTTCTTTTTTTGTTATATGAGTACTGTTTTACAATATAATTTACCACTTTATGCACTCCCTAATATCAAGATTGTTTAGACTATACATCTTCCTTTTTTACTTTTTCAATGATTTACAGACAGCCCCACCAAAGAAGTTGTGGGCCTCATTACAAGATAAGTCCCTATGTACGTGCCTAGCACAAGAGCAGATAGTTCCTATGAATACTAAAAATTTATATGCTAGACTAGAGTGTAAAATTGTGTAATTTTTAGATATACATTCAAATGACCATCAAATTTGCAGAGGGGGGTGGTAGGCTTGTAATAATGTCTCTAGAAAAGGGTAAAGATGTGGAAAGAAGTTTTTTTCTATGACAGAAGCAATGCCGTATCCAGGATTTTTGTTCGGGAAGTGGAGAAGCTTAGCCTAAAATTTGTTCATCAGGAGGGAGGAGGGTACCAAAAGAATGAAGAAGGGCTTACTTCCCGCGGATTTTGTCTACCGGTCTCTAACATGAGTTTTATGCCTATATTTTTACCCCCATTTACGAGCCAAAGAAATATTTCGTGCGGGGAGGGGTCAGACCTGTATCCTCTCTGGATACCTCCTGGGTTTTATGTGTGTGTTTGTGTAAAATGTTACTCATTTTATCTGTTTTTTCTTACAAATGGTTTTATAAATTTATTGTTAAATTTCATGAAAGAAATCTTCGGAAGAAACAAAAATCGGTAACGTGAGACGCCGCTGCTTAACGAAATATCATTTTTAAATTACTCATGGGATAAGCCAAGAACACAGCAATGGTTTTTTTCTTAACAATATTTATGGTACACCCTCAGTGCCGAAAAAAAAAACAAGAGCTAAAAGCTCATATGGCACTTGTGACGAGGCAAGAAGAGCTAAGAGCCAAGAGCTCATATGGTATGAGCTCTAACAAAATTCTAAGAATTAATAGATCGATTTAAAAGGAAAATCAGAGCCTTAATGTCGGTCAGGATTTAAAAGCCGAGCTCTGAGTGACGATGTCCTTCTAAATATCAAAATTCATTAAGATCCGATCACCCACTCGTAAGTTATAAATACCTATTTTTTTCTAATTCCACCTCTCCGTTTAGCCCCCCCCCCCAAATGGTCGAGTCTGAGAAAACGACTTTATCAAGTAAATTTGTGGAGCTCCCTGACACGCCTACCAATTTTCACCGTCCTAGCACGTCCAGAAGCACCAAACTCGCCAAATCACTGAACCCCTCCCCCCAACTCCCCCAAAGAGAGCGAATCCGGTACGGTTACGTCAATCACGTATCAAGGAAATTTGCTTATTCTATCCACTAAGCTTCATCCCGATTCCTCCGCTCCAAGTGTTTTCCAAGATTTCCCTCTTCAACTCCCCCCAATGTCAAAAGATCTGGTCGGGATTTGAAATAAGAGCACTGAGACATGAATTCCTTGCGATCACCTATTCCTAAGTTAAAAATACCCCAGTTTTCACGTTTTCCAAGAATTTTGGTTTCCCCCTCCAACTCCCCCCAATGTCACAGGATCTGGTCGGAATTTGAATTAGAGCTTTAAAGCACAAGATCCTTCTAAATATCAAATTTCATTAAGATCTGGTCACCCTTCCGTAAGTTACAAATACCTCATTTTTCCAAATTACCCCCCCCCCCCAACTCCACCAAAGAGAGCAGATCCGGTCCGGTTATGTCAGTCATGTATCTTAGGCAGGTTTTTATTTTTCCCATCCAGTTTCATCCTGATCTCTCCGCTTTAAGTATTTTCTAAGATTTCCGACCCCCCCCCCCCGACTGCCCCATCCCGATGACGCTGGATTCGGTTGAGATTTAAAATAAGAGATCTGAGTTACGAGGTCCTTCTAAATATCAAATTTCATTGAGATTCGGTCACCCGTTCCTAAGTTAAAAATGCCTCTTTTTTTAATTTTTCAGAATTATCCCCTCCCAACTACCCCAAAGAGAGCGGATCCGTTCCGGTTATGTCAATCATGTATCTAGGACTCATGCTTATTTTTCCCACCAAGTTTCATCCCGATCCCTCCACTCTAAGTGTTTTCCAAGATTTTAGGTTTCCCCCTCCTATCTCCCCCCAATGTCACCAGATTCGGTCGGGATTTAAAATAACAGCTCTGAGACAGGATATCCTTCCCAACATCAAATTTCATTAAGATCTGATCAACTGTTCGTAAGTTGAAAATACTTCACCTTTTCTATTTTTTCCGAATTAACAGGCCCCCCACTCCTCCCCCCCCAGATGGTCAAATCGGGAAAATGACTATTTCTAATTTAATCTGGTAAGATCCCTGATACGCCTGCCAAATTTCATCGTGCTAGCTTACCTGGAAGTGCCATAAAAATAGCAATGTCACGTGGTCAATACCAAGTGCCATAAAAATAGCCAGAGAAGAAAGAACAACTGAAAAACCCACAAGACCAATAGTATGTTACTCAACTGTCATTATGATAGCTAATTAATTGTCACTATTTTCATTGCAGAATTATGAGTAACAGTTAATTATGAGCAATTCACATTATTTTAAGTGTAGATTAGACTACAATGTTAACCCTTTTTATGTATTATAAGTATTTTAGAGGTTAAATTTGTTATTATCTTCCATTCTACACTGACGGGCATGATAAATAAACAAAGACCGTTAATGATGGCTGAGTTTTGGAACATACCCCAAATAGACGAAGACTAAAACGATAAAGTACATACCAGAAATATGTACGATTATACATACTATAGTACGATAAAGAACAACGAAGAAACAGTGCATATTTACTTATTACAATTGTACTGAATCTAATTGATTCTAAAAAGTGAATTGAGTGAGTTGGTAATACTTTTTTTAAATGAACTACCATTAAAAGGAGTTTTTCAAATCTAATAAGGCTGTTTCCTCATTATTTGTAATAGGTTAAAAGCAGTAGCGAACTTCTAGAGGCAGAAGATACAGTCTGAGGCTCTATAGATTATAGCCTAAACCTCATTACCATATTACAGACGGTAAACCTCATTAGCATATTACAGAGGGTACATTTCATTAGCGTACTACTGAGGATAAACGTGACCAGATTGTTTATATTCCAACAGGTACATAATGCTTATATTTTAACGGGTAAAAAATTTGCATATTCAAACGGCGACATAATTTACACATAGCCATGAGGCCTTAGCAACCAGGTCCAATATAATGCCTCATATTCTTTGAGGCTAGCATTGAGGTTTTTGATTTGAAATGTCTCATATTCTTTGAGGTTAGTAT